>NW_027473024.1:0-104149 GCF_030347505.1 Rhynchophorus ferrugineus
GGGCCCAAATTGTAAAATGGTCTTATCTATTGGCGATTTCGTTCCAATTCACACTCCAAGTAATATTCGGCATGCTAATTACATTGCCGGTTGCGAAATTGCATTATCTCTTATAGTTTCCGAGATATGGACTATCGATAATTTACACCTTAGGCTCTGCTTCTAACTTGGGCCCAAATTGTAAAATGGTCTTATCTATTGGCGATTTCGTTCCAATTCACATTCCAAGTAATATTCGGCATGCTAATTACATTGCCGGTTGCCAAATTGCATTATCTCTTATAGTTTCCGAGATATGGACTATCGATAATTTACACCTTAGGCTCTGCTTCTAACTTGGGCCCCAAATTGTAAAATGGTCTTATCTATTGGCGATTTCGTTCCAATTCACATTCCAAGTAATATTCGGCATGCTAATTACAATTGCCGGTTGCCAAATTGCATTATCTCTTATAGTTTCCGAGATATGGACTATCAATAATTTACACCTTAGGCTCTGCTTCTAACTTGGGCCCAAATTGTAAAATGGTCTTATCTATTGGCGACTTCGTTCCAATTCACATTCCAAGTAATATTCGGCATGCTAATTACATTGCCGGTTGCCAAATTGCATTATCTCTTATAGTTTCCGAGATGTGGACTATCGATAATTTACACCTTAGGCTCTGCTTCTAACTTGGGCCCAAATTGTAAAATGGTCTTATCTATTGGCGATTTCGTTCCAATTCACATTCCAAGTAATATTCGGCATGCTATTACATTGCCGGTTGCCAAATTGCATTATCTCTTATAGTTTCCGAGATATGGACTATCGATAATTTACACCTTAGGCTCTGCTTCTAACTTGGGCCCAAATTGGAAAATGGTCTTATCTATTGGCGATTTCGTTCCAATTCACATTCCAAGTAATATTCGGCATGCTAATTACATTGCCGGTTGCCAAATTGCATTATCTCTTATAGTTTCCGAGATATGGACTATCGATAATTTACACCTTAGGCTCTGCTTCTAACTTGGGCCCAAATTGTAAAATGGTCTTATCTATTGGCGATTTCGTTCTAATTCACATTCCAAGTAATATTCGGCATGCTAATTACATTGCCGGTTGCCAAATTGCATTATCTCTTATAGTTTCCGAGATATGGACTATCGATAATTTACACCTTAGGCTCTGCTTCTAACTTGGGCCCAAATTGTAAAATGGTCTTATCTATTGGCGATTTCGTTCCAATTCACATTCCAAGTAATATTCGGCATGCTAATTACATTGCCGGTTGCCAAATTGCATTATCTCTTATAGTTTCCGAGATATGGACTATCGATAATTTACACCTTAGGCTCTGCTTCTAACTTGGGCCCAAATTGTAAAATGGTCTTATCTATTGGCGATTTCGTTCCAATTCACATTCCAAGTAATATTCGGCATGCTAATTACATTGCCGGTTGCCAAATTGCATTATCTCTTATAGTTTCCGAGATATGGACTATCGATAATTTACACCTTAGGCTCTGCTTCTAACTTGGGCCCAAATTGTAAAATGGTCTTATCTATTGGCGATTTCGTTCCAATTCACATTCCAAGTAATATTCGGCATGCTAATTACATTGCCGGTTGCCAAATTGCATTAACTCTTATAGTTTCCGAGATATGGACTATCGATAATTTACACCTTAGGCTCTGCTTCTAACTTGGGCCCAAATTGTAAAATGGTCTTATCTATTGGCGATTTCGTTCCAATTCACATTCCAAGTAATATTCGGCATGCTAATTACATTGCCGGTTGCCAAATTGCATTATCTCTTATAGTTTCCGAGATATGGACTATCGATAATTTACACCATAGGCTCTGCTTATAACTTGGGCCCAAATTGTAAAATGGCCTTATCTATTGGCGATTTCGTTCCAATTCACATTCCAAGTAATATTCGGCATGCTAATTACATTGCCGGTTGCCAAATTGCATTATCTCTTATAGTTTCCGAGATATGGACTATCGATAATTTACACCTTAGGCTCTGCTTCTAACTTGGGCCCAAATTGTAAAATGGTCTTATCTATTGGCGATTTCGTTCCAATTCACATTCCAAGTAATATTCGGCATGCTAATTACATTGCCGGTTGCCAAATTGCATTATCTCTTATAGTTTCCGAGATATGGACTATCGATAATTTACACTTTAGGCTCTGCTTCTAACTTGGGCCCAAATTGTAAAATGGTCTTATCTATTGGCGATTTCGTTCCAATTCACATTCCAAGTAATATTCGGCATGCTAATTACATTGCCGGTTGCCAAATTGCATTATCTCTTATAGTTTCCGAGATATGGACTATCGATAATTTACACCTTAGGCTCTGCTTCTAACTTGGGCCCAAATTGTAAAATGGTCTTATCTATTGGCGATTTCGTTCCAATTCACATTCCAAGTAATATTCGGCATGCTAATTACATTGCCGGTTGCCAAATTGCATTATCTCTTATAGTTTCCGAGATATGGACTATCGATAATTTACACCTTAGGCTCTGCTTCTAACTTGGGCCCAAATTGTAAAATGGTCTTATCTATTGGCGATTTCGTTCCAATTCACATTCCAAGTAATATTCGGCATGCTAATTACATTGCCGGTTGCCAAATTGCATTAACTCTTATAGTTTCCGAGATATGGACTATCGATAATTTACACCTTAGGCTCTGCTTCTAACTTGGGCCCAAATTGTAAAATGGTCTTATCTATTGGCGATTTCGTTCCAATTCACATTCCAAGTAATATTCGGCATGCTAATTACATTGCCGGTTGCCAAATTGCATTATCTCTTATAGTTTCCGAGATATGGACTATCGATAATTTACACCATAGGCTCTGCTTATAACTTGGGCCCAAATTGTAAAATGGCCTTATCTATTGGCGATTTCGTTCCAATTCACATTCCAAGTAATATTCGGCATGCTAATTACATTGCCGGTTGCCAAATTGCATTATCTCTTATAGTTTCCGAGATATGGACTATCGATAATTTACACCTTAGGCTCTGCTTCTAACTTGGGCCCAAATTGTAAAATGGTCTTATCTATTGGCGATTTCGTTCCAATTCACATTCCAAGTAATATTCGGCATGCTAATTACATTGCCGGTTGCCAAATTGCATTATCTCTTATAGTTTCCGAGATATGGACTATCGATAATTTACACTTTAGGCTCTGCTTCTAACTTGGGCCCAAATTGTAAAATGGTCTTATCTATTGGCGATTTCGTTCCAATTCACATTCCAAGTAATATTCGGCATGCTAATTACATTGCCGGTTGCCAAATTGCATTAATCTCTTATAGTTTCCGAGATATGGACTATCGATAATTTACACCTTAGGCTCTGCTTCTAACTTGGGCCCAAATTGTAAAATGGTCTTATCTATTGGCGATTTCGTCCAATTCACATTCCAAGTGATAATCGGCATGCTAATTACATTGCCGGTTGCGAAATTGCATTATCTCTTATAGTTTCCGAGATATGGACTATCAATAATTTACACCTTAGGCTCTGCTTCTAACTTGGGCCCAAATTGTAAAATGGTCTTATCTATTGGCGATTTCGTTCCAATTCACATTCCAAGTAATATTCGGCATGCTAATTACATTGCCGGTTGCCAAATTGCATTATCTCTTATAGTTTCCGAGATATGGACTATCGATAATTTACACCTTAGGCTCTGCTTCTAACTTGGGCCCAAATTGTAAAATGGTCTTATCTATTGGCGATTTCGTTCCAATACACATTCCAAGTAATATTCGGCATGCTAATTACATTGCCGGTTGCCAAATTGCATTATCTCTTATAGTTTCCGAGATATGGACTATCGATAATTTACACCTTAGGCTCTGCTTCTAACTTGGGCCCAAATTGTAAAATGGTCTTATCTATTGGCGATTTCGTTCCAATTCACATTCCAAGTAATATTCGGCATGCTAATTACATTGCCGGTTGCCAAATTGCATTATCTCTTATAGTTTCCGAGATATGGACTATCAATAATTTACACCTTAGGCTCTGCTTCTAACTTGGGCCCAAATTGTAAAATGGTCTTATCTATTGGCGATTTCGTTCCAATTCACATTCCAAGTAATATTCGGCATGCTAATTACATTGCCGGTTGCGAAATTGCATTTTCTCTTATAGTTTCCGAGATATGGACTATCAATAATTTGCACCTTAGGCTCTGCTTCTAACTTGGGCCCAAATTGTAAAATGGTCTTATCTATTGGCGATTTCGTTCCAATTCACATTTCAAGTAATATTCGGCATGCTAATTACATTGCCGGTTGCCAAATTGCATTATCTCTTATAGTTTCCGAGATATGGACTATCAATAATTTACAACTTAGGCTCTGCTTCTAACTTGGGCCCAAATTGTAAAATGGTCTTATCTATTGGCGATTTCGTTCCAATTCACATTCCAAGAAATATTCGGCATGCTAATTACATTGCCGGTTGCCAAATTGCATTATCTCTTATAGTTTCCGAAATATGGACTATCGATAATTTACACCTTAGGCTCTGCTTCTAACTTGGGCCCAAATTGTAAAATGGTCTTATCTATTGGCGATTTCGTTCCAATTCACATTCCAAGTAATATTCGACATGCTAATTACATTGCCGGTTGCCAAATTGCATTATCTCTTATAGTTTCCGAGATATGGACTATCGATAATTTACACCTTAGGCTCTGCTTCTAACTTGGGCCCAAATTGTAAAATGGTCTTATCTATTGGCGATTTCGTTCCAATTCACATTCCAAGTAATATTCGGCATGCTAATTACATTGCCGGTTGCCAAATTGCATTATCTCTTATAGTTTCCGAGATATGGACTATCGATAATTTACACCTTAGGCTCTGCTTCTAACTTGGGCCCAAATTGTAAAATGGTCTTATCTATTGGCGATTTTGTTCCAATTCACACTCCAAGTAATATTCGGCATGCTAATTACATTGCCGGTTGCGAAATTGCATTATCTCTTATAGTTTCCGAGATATGGACTATCAATAATTTACACCTTAGGCTCTGCTTCTAACTTGGGCCCAAATTGTAAAATGGTCTTATCTATTGGCGATTTCGTTCCAATTCACATTCCAAGTAATATTCGGCATGCTAATTACATTGCCGGCTGCGAAATTGCATTATCTCTTATAGTTTCCGAGATATGGACTATCAATAATTTACACCTTAGGCTCTGCTTCTAACTTGGGCCCAAATTGTAAAATGGTCTTATCTATTGGCGATTTCGTTCCAATTCACATTCCAAGTAATATTCGGCATGCTAATTACATTGCCGGTTGCCAAATTGCATTATCTCTTATAGTTTCCGAGATATGGACTATCGATAATTTACACCTTAAGCTCTGCTTCTAACTTGGGCCCAAATTGTAAAATGGTCTTATCTATTGGCGATTTCGTTCCAATTCACATTCCAAGTAATATTCGGCATGCTAATTACATTGCCGGTTGCCAAATTGCATTATCTCTTATAGTTTCCGAGATATGGACTATCGATAATTTACACTTTAGGCTCTGCTTCTAACTTGGGCCCAAATTGTAAAATGGTCTTATCTATTGGCGATTTCGTTCCAATTCACATTCCAAGTAATATTCGGCATGCTAATTACATTGCCGGTTGCCAAATTGCATTATCTCTTATAGTTTCCGAGATATGGACTATCGATAATTTACACCTTAGGCTCTGCTTCTAACTTGGGCCCAAATTGTAAAATGGTCTTATCTATTGGCGATTTCGTCCCAATTCACATTCCAAGTGATAATCGGCATGCTAATTACATTGCCGGTTGCGAAATTGCATTATCTCTTATAGTTTCCGAGATATGGACTATCAATAATTTACACCTTAGGCTCTGCTTCTAACTTGGGCCCAAATTGTAAAATGGTCTTATCTATTGGCGATTTCGTTCCAATTCACATTCCAAGTAATATTCGGCATGCTAATTACATTGCCGGTTGCCAAATTGCATTATCTCTTATAGTTTCCGAGATATGGACTATCGATAATTTACACCTTAGGCTCTGCTTCTAACTTGGGCCCAAATTGTAAAATGGTCTTATCTATTGGCGATTTCGTTCCAATTCACATTCCAAGTAATATTCGGCATGCTAATTACATTGCCGGTTGCCAAATTGCATTATCTCTTATAGTTTCCGAGATATGGACTATCGATAATTTACACCTTAGGCTCTGCTTCTAACTTGGGCCCAAATTGTAAAATGGTCTTATCTATTGGCGATTTCGTTCCAATTCACATTCCAAGTAATATTCGGCATGCTAATTACATTGCCGGTTGCCAAATTGCATTATCTCTTATAGTTTCCGAGATATGGACTATCAATAATTTACACCTTAGGCTCTGCTTCTAACTTGGGCCCAAATTGTAAAATGGTCTTATCTATTGGCGATTTCGTTCCAATTCACATTCCAAGTAATATTCGGCATGCTAATTACATTGCCGGTTGCGAAATTGCATTATCTCTTATAGTTTCCGAGATATGGACTATCAATAATTTGCACCTTAGGCTCTGCTTCTAACTTGGGCCCAAATTGTAAAATGGTCTTATCTATTGGCGATTTCGTTCCAATTCACATTTCAAGTAATATTCGGCATGCTAATTACATTGCCGGTTGCCAAATTGCATTATCTCTTATAGTTTCCGAGATATGGACTATCGATAATTTACACCTTAGGCTCTGCTTCTAACTTGGGCCCAAATCGTAAAATGGTCTTATCTATTGGCGATTTCGTTCCAATTCACAATCCAAGTAATATTCGGCATGCTAATTACATTGCCGGTTGCCAAATTGCATTATCTCTTATAGTTTCCGAGATATGGACTATCAATAATTTACACCTTAGGCTCTGCTTCTAACTTGGGCCCAAATTGTAAAATGGTCATATCTATTGGCGATTTCGTTCCAATTCACATTCCAAGAAATATTCGGCATGCTAATTACATTGCCGGTTGCCAAATTGCATTATCTCTTATAGTTTCCGAAATATGGACTATCGATAATTTACACCTTAGGCTCTGCTTCTAACTTGGGCCCAAATTGTAAAATGGTCTTATCTATTGGCGATTTCGTTCCAATTCACATTCCAAGTAATATTCGACATGCTAATTACATTGCCGGTTGCCAAATTGCATTATCTCTTATAGTTTCCGAGATATGGACTATCGATAATTTACACCTTAGGCTCTGCTTCTAACTTGGGCCCAAATTGTAAAATGGTCTTATCTATTGGCGATTTCGTTCCAATTCACATTCCAAGTAATATTCGGCATGCTAATTACATTGCCGGTTGCCAAATTGCATTATCTCTTATAGTTTCCGAGATATGGACTATCGATAATTTACACCTTAGGCTCTGCTTCTAACTTGGGCCCAAATTGTAAAATGGTCTTATCTATTGGCGATTTCGTTCCAATTCACACTCCATCGATCGATGGACGAACCTTAATATTCGGCATGCTAATTACATTGCCGGTTGCGAAATTGCATTATCTCTTATAGTTTCCGAGATATGGACTATCGATAATTTACACCTTAGGCTCTGCTTCTAACTTGGGCCCAAATTGTAAAATGGTCTTATCTATTGGCGATTTCGTTCCAATTCACATTCCAAGTAATATTCGGCATGCTAATTACATTGCCGGTTGCCAAATTGCATTATCTCTTATAGTTTCCGAGATATGGACTATCGATAATTTACACCTTAGGCTCTGCTTCTAACTTGGGCCCAAATTGTAAAATGGTCTTATCTATTGGCGATTTCGTCCCAATTCACATTCCAAGTGATATTCGGCATGCTAATTACATTGCCGGTTGCGAAATTGCATTATCTCTTATAGTTTCCGAGATATGGACTATCAATAATTTACACCTTAGGCTCTGCTTCTAACTTGGGCCCAAATTGTAAAATGGTCTTATCTATTGGCGATTTCGTTCCAATTCACATTCCAAGTAATATTCGGCATGCTAATTACATTGCCGGTTGCCAAATTGCATTATCTATTATAGTTTCCGAGATATGGACTATCGATAATTTACACCTTAGGCTCTGCTTCTAACTTGGGCCCAAATTGTAAAATGGTCTTATCTATTGGCGATTTCGTTCCAATTCACATTCCAAGTAATATTCGGCATGCTAATTACATTGCCGGTTGCGAAATTGCATTATCTCTTATAGTTTCCGAGATATGGACTATCAATAATTTACACCTTAGGCTCTGCTTCTAACTTGGGCCCAAATTGTAAAATGGTCTTATCTATTGGCGATTTCGTTCCAATTCACATTCCAAGTAATATTCGGCATGCTAATTACATTGCCGGCTGCGAAATTGCATTATCTCTTATAGTTTCCGAGATATGGACTATCAATAATTTACACCTTAGGCTCTGCTTCTAACTTGGGCCCAAATTGTAAAATGGTCTTATCTATTGGCGATTTCGTTCCAATTCACATTCCAAGTAATATTCGGCATGCTAATTACATTGCCGGTTGCCAAATTGCATTATCTCTTATAGTTTCAGAGATATGGACTATCGATAATTTACACCTTAGGCTCTGCTTCTAACTTGGGCCCAAATTGTAAAATGGTCTTATCTATTGGCGATTTCGTTCCAATTCACATTCCAAGTAATATTCGGCATGCTAATTACATTGCCGGTTGCCAAATTGCATTATCTCTTATAGTTTCCGAGATATGGACTATCGATAATTTACACCTTAGGCTCTGCGTCTAACTTGGGCCCAAATTGTAAAATGGTCTTATCTATTGGCGATTTCGTTCCAATTCTCATTCCAAGTAATATTCGGCATGCTAATTACATTGCCGGTTGCCAAATTGCATTATCTCTTATAGTTTCCGAGATATGGACTATCGATAATTTACACCTTAGGCTCTGCTTCTAACTTGGGCCCAAATTGTAAAATGGTCTTATCTATTGGCGATTTCGTTCCAATTCACATTCCAAGTAATATTCGGCATGCTAATTACATTGCCGGTTGCCAAATTGCATTATCTCTTATAGTTTCCGAGATATGGACTATCGATAATATACACCTTAGGCTCTGCTTCTAACTTGGGCCCAAATTGTAAAATGGTCTTATCTATTGGCGATTTCGTTCCAATTCACATTCCAAGTAATATTCGGCATGCTAATTACATTGCCGGTTGCCAAATTGCATTATCTCTTATAGCTTCCGAGATATGGACTATCGATAATTTACACCTTAGGCTCTGCTTCTAACTTGGGCCCAAATTGTAAAATGGTCTTATCTATTGGCGATTTCGTCCCAATTCACATTCCAAGTGATAATCGGCATGCTAATTACATTGCCGGTTGCGAAATTGCATTATCTCTTATAGTTTCCGAGATATGGACTATCAATAATTTACACCTTAGGCTCTGCTTCTAACTTGGGCCCAAATTGTAAAATGGTCTTATCTATTGGCGATTTCGTTCCAATTCACATTCCAAGTAATATTCGGCATGCTAATTACATTGCCGGTTGCCAAATTGCATTATCTCTTATAGTTTCCGAGATATGGACTATCGATAATTTACACCTTAGGCTCTGCTTCTAACTTGGGCCCAAATTGTAAAATGGTCTTATCTATTGGCGATTTCGTTCCAATTCACATTCCAAGTAATATTCGGCATGCTAATTACATTGCCGGTTGCCAAATTGCATTATCTCTTATAGTTTCCGAGATATGGACTATCGATAATTTACACCTTAGGCTCTGCTTCTAACTTGGGCCCAAATTGTAAAATGGTCTTATCTATTGGCGATTTCGTCCCAATTCACATTCCAAGTGATAATCGGCATGCTAATTACATTGCCGGTTGCGAAATTGCATTATCTCTTATAGTTTCCGAGATATGGACTATCAATAATTTACACCTTAGGCTCTGCTTCTAACTTGGGCCCAAATTGTAAAATGGTCTTATCTATTGGCGATTTCGTTCCAATTCACATTCCAAGTAATATTCGGCATGCTAATTACATTGCCGGTTGCCAAATTGCATTATCTCTTATAGTTTCCGAGATATGGACTATCGATAATTTACACCTTAGGCTCTGCTTCTAACTTGGGCCCAAATTGTAAAATGGTCTTATCTATTGGCGATTTCGTTCCAATTCACATTCCAAGTAATATTCGGCATGATAATTACATTGCCGGTTGCCAAATTGCATTATCTCTTATAGTTTCCGAGATATGGACTATCGATAATTTACACCTTAGGCTCTGCTTCTAACTTGGGCCCAAATTGTAAAATGGTCTTATCTATTGGCGATTTCGTTCCAATTCACATTCCAAGTAATATTCGGCATGATAATTACATTGCCGGTTGCCAAATTGCATTATCTCTTATAGTTTCCGAGATATGGACTATCGATAATTTACACCTTAGGCTCTGCTTCTAACTTGGGCAGAAATTGTAAAATGGTCTTATCTATTGGCGATTTCGTTCTAATTCACATTCCAAGTAATATTCGGCATGCTAATTACATTGCCGGTTGCCAAATTGCATTATCTCTTATAGTTTCCGAGATATGGACTATCGATAATTTACACCTTAGGCTCTGCTTCTAACTTGGGCCCAAATTCTAAAATGGTCTTATCTATTGGCGATTTCGTTCCAATTCACATTCCAAGTAATATTCGGCATGCTAATTACATTGCCGGTTGCCAAATTGCATTATCTCTTATAGTTTCCGAGATATGGACTATCGATAATTTACACCTTAGGCTCTGCTTATAACTTGGGCCCAAATTGTAAAATGGTCTTATCTATTGGCGATTTCGTTCCAATTCACATTCCAAGTTATATTCGGCATGCTAATTATATTGCCGGTTGCCAAATTGCATTATCTCTTATAGTTTCCGAGATATGGACTATCGATAATTTACACCTTAGGCTCTGCTTCTAACTTGGGCCCAAATTGTAAAATGGTCTTATCTATTGGCGATTTCGTTCCAATTCACATTCCAAGTAATATTCGGCATGCTAATTACATTGCCGGTTGCCAAATTGAATTATCTCTTATAGTTTCCGAGATATGGACTATCGATAATTTACACCTTAGGCTCTGCTTCTAACTTGGGCCCAAATTGTAAAATGGTCTTACCTATTGGCGATTTCGTTCCAATTCACATTCCAAGTAATATTCGGCATGCTAATTGCATTGCCGGTTGCCAAATTGCATTATCTCTTATAGTTTCCGAGATATTGACTATCGATAATTTACACCTTAGGCTCTGCTTCTAACTTGGGCCCAAATTGTAAAATGGTCTTATCTATTGGCGATTTCGTTCCAATTCACATTCCAAGTAATATTCGGCATGCTAATTACATTGCCGGTTGCCAAATTGCATTAACTCTTATAGTTTCCGAGATATGGACTATCGATTATTTACACCTTAGGCTCTGCTTCTAACTTGGGCCCAAATTGTAAAATGGTCTTATCTATTGGCGATTTCGTTCCAATTCACATTCCAAGTAATATTCGGCATGCTAATTACATTGCCGGTTGCCAAATTGCATTATCTCTTATAGTTTCCGAGATATGGACTATCGATAATTTACACCATAGGCTCTGCTTATAACTTGGGCCCAAATTGTAAAATGGCCTTATCTATTGGCGATTTCGTTCCAATTCACATTCCAAGTAATATTCGGCATGCTAATGACATTGCCGGTTGCCAAATTGCATTATCTCTTATAGTTTCCGAGATATGGACTATCGATAATTTACACCTTAGGCTCTGCTTCTAACTTGGGCCCAAATTGTAAAATGGTCTTATCTATTGGCGATTTCGTTCCAATTCACATTCCAAGTAATATTCGGCATGCTAATTACATTGCCGGTTGCCAAATTGCATTATCTCTTATAGTTTCCGAGATATGGACTATCGATAATTTACACCTTAGGCTCTGCTTCTAACTTGGGCCCAAATTGTAAAATGGTCTTATCTATTGGCGATTTCGTTCCAATTCACATTCCAAGTAATATTCGGCATGCTAATTACATTGCCGGTTGCCAAATTGAATTATCTCTTATAGTTTCCGAGATATGGACTATCGATAATTTACACCTTAGGCTCTGCTTCTAACTTGGGCCCAAATTGTAAAATGGTATTACCTATTGGCGATTTCGTTCCAATTCACATTCCAAGTAATATTCGGCATGCTAATTGCATTGTCGGTTGCCAAATTGCATTATCTCTTATAGTTTCCGAGATATTGACTATCGATAATTTACACCTTAGGCTCTGCTTCTAACTTGGGCCCAAATTGTAAAATGGTCTTATCTATTGGCGATTTCGTTCCAATTCACATTCCAAGTAATATTCGGCATGCTAATTACATTGCCGGTTGCCAAATTGCATTATCTCTTATAGTTTCCGAGATATGGACTATCGATAATTTACACCTTAGGCTCTGCTTCTAACTTGGGCCCAAATTGTAAAATGGTCTTATCTATTGGCGATTTCGTTCCAATTCACATTCCAAGTAATATTCGGCATGCTAATTACATTGCCGGTTGCCAAATTGCATTAACTCTTATAGTTTCCGAGATATGGACTATCGATTATTTACACCTTAGGCTCTGCTTCTAACTTGGGCCCAAATTGTAAAATGGTCTTATCTATTGGCGATTTCGTTCCAATTCACATTCCAAGTAATATTCGGCATGCTAATTACATTGCCGGTTGCCAAATTGCATTATCTCTTATAGTTTCCGAGATATGGACTATCGATAATTTACACCATAGGCTCTGCTTATAACTTGGGCCCAAATTGTAAAATGGTCTTATCTATTGGCGATTTCGTTCCAATTCACATTCCAAGTAATATTCGGCATGCTAATGACATTGCCGGTTGCCAAATTGCATTATCTCTTATAGTTTCCGAGATATGGACTATCGATAATTTACACCTTAGGCTCTGCTTCTAACTTGGGCCCAAATTGTAAAATGGTCTTATCTATTGGCGATTTCGTTCCAATTCACATTCCAAGTAATATTCGGCATGCTAATTACATTGCCGGTTGCCAAATTGCATTATCTCTTATAGTTTCCGAGATATGGACTATCGATAATTTACACCTTAGGCTCTGCTTCTAACTTGGGCCCAAATTGTAAAATGGTCTTATCTATTGGCGATTTCGTTCCAATTCACATTCCAAGTAATATTCGGCATGCTAATTACATTGCCGGTTGCCAAATTGCATTAACTCTTATAGTTTCCGAGATATGGACTATCGATAATTTACACCTTAGGCTCTGCTTCTAACTTGGGCCCAAATTGTAAAATGGTCTTATCTATTGGCGATTTCGTTCCAATTCACATTCCAAGTAATATTCGGCATGCTAATTACATTGCCGGTTGCCAAATTGCATTATCTCTTATAGTTTCCGAGATATGGACTATCGATAATTTACACCATAGGCTCTGCTTATAACTTGGGCCCAAATTATAAAACGGTCTTATCTATTGGCGATTTCGTTCCAATTCACATTCCAAGTAATATTCGGCATGCTAATTACATTGCCGGTTGCCAAATTGCATTATCTCTTATAGTTTCCGAGATATGGACTATCGATAATTTACACCATAGGCTCTGCTTATAACTTGGGCCCAAATTGTAAAATGGTCTTATCTATTGGCGATTTCGTTCCAATTCACATTCCAAGTAATATTCGGCATGCTAATTACATTGCCGGTTGCCAAATTGCATTATCTCTTATAGTTTCCGAGATATGGACTATCGATAATTTACACCATAGGCTCTGCTTATAACTTGGGCCCAAATTGTAAAATGGTCTTATCTATTGGCGATTTCGTTCCAATTCACATTCCAAGTAATATTCGGCATGCTAATGACATTGCCGGTTGCCAAATTGCATTATCTCTTATAGTTTCCGAGATATGGACTATCGATAATTTACACCTTAGGCTCTGCTTCTAACTTGGGCCCAAATTGTAAAATGGTCTTATCTATTGGCGATTTCGTTCCAATTCACATTCCAAGTAATATTCGGCATGCTAATTACATTGCCGGTTGCCAAATTGCATTATCTCTTATAGTTTCCGAGATATGGACTATCGATAATTTACACCTTAGGCTCTGCTTCTAACTTGGGCCCAAATTGTAAAATGGTCTTATCTATTGGCGATTTCGTTCCAATTCACATTCCAAGTAATATTCGGCATGCTAATTACATTGCCGGTTGCCAAATTGCATTAACTCTTATAGTTTCCGAGATATGGACTATCGATAATTTACACCTTAGGCTCTGCTTCTAACTTGGGCCCAAATTGTAAAATGGTCTTATCTATTGGCGATTTCGTTCCAATTCACATTCCAAGTAATATTCGGCATGCTAATTACATTGCCGGTTGCCAAATTGCATTATCTCTTATAGTTTCCGAGATATGGACTATCGATAATTTACACCATAGGCTCTGCTTATAACTTGGGCCCAAATTATAAAACGGTCTTATCTATTGGCGATTTCGTTCCAATTCACATTCCAAGTAATATTCGGCATGCTAATTACATTGCCGGTTGCCAAATTGCATTATCTCTTATAGTTTCCGAGATATGGACTATCGATAAGTTACACCTTAGGCTCTGCTTCTAACTTGGGCCCAAATTGTAAAATGGTCTTATCTATTGGCGATTTCGTTCCAATTCACATTCCAAGTAATATTCGGCATGCTAATTACATTGCCGGTTGCCAAATTGCATTATCTCTTATAGTTTCCGAGATATGGACTATCGATAATTTACACTTTAGGCTCTGCTTCTAACTTGGGCCCAAATTGTAAAATGGTCTTATCTATTGGCGATTTCGTTCCAATTCACATTCCAAGTAATATTCGGCATGCTAATTACATTGCCGGTTGCCAAATTGCATTATCTCTTATAGTTTCCGAGATATGGACTATCGATAATTTACACTTTAGGCTCTGCTTCTAACTTGGGCCCAAATTGTAAAATGGTCTTATCTATTGGCGATTTCGTCCCAATTCACATTCCAAGTGATAATCGGCATGCTAATTACATTGCCGGTTGCGAAATTGCATTATCTCTTATAGTTTCCGAGATATGGACTATCAATAATTTACACCTTAGGCTCTGCTTCTAACTTGGGCCCAAATTGTAAAATGGTCTTATCTATTGGCGATTTCGTTCCAATTCACATTCCAAGTAATATTCGGCATGCTAATTACATTGCCGGTTGCCAAATTGCATTATCTCTTATAGTTTCCGAGATATGGACTATCGATAATTTACACCTTAGGCTCTGCTTCTAACTTGGGCCCAAATTGTAAAATGGTCTTATCTATTGGCGATTTCGTTCCAATTCACATTCCAAGTAATATTCGGCATGCTAATTACATTGCCGGTTGCCAAATTGCATTATCTCTTATAGTTTCCGAGATATGGACTATCGATAATTTACACCTTAGGCTCTGCTTCTAACTTGGGCCCAAATTGTAAAATGGTCTTATCTATTGGCGATTTCGTTCCAATTCACATTCCAAGTAATATTCGGCATGCTAATTACATTGCCGGTTGCCAAATTGCATTATCTCTTATAGTTTCCGAGATATGGACTATCAATAATTTACACCTTAGGCTCTGCTTCTAACTTGGGCCCAAATTGTAAAATGGTCTTATCTATTGGCGATTTCGTTCCAATTCACATTCCAAGTAATATTCGGCATGCTAATTACATTGTTGGTTGCGAAATAGCATTATCTCTTATAGTTTCCGAGATATGGACTATCAATAATTTACACCTTAGGTTCTGCTTCTAACTTGGGCCCAAATTGTAAAATGGTCTTATCTATTGGCGATTTCGTTCCAATTCACATTCCAAGTAATATTCGGCATGCTAATTACATTGCTGGTTGCCAAATTGCATTATCTCTTATAGTTTCCGAGATATGGACTATCAATAATTTACACCTTAGGCTCTGCTTCTAACTTGGGCCCAAATTGTAAAATGGTCTTATCTATTGGCGATTTCGTTCCAATTCACATTCCAAGTAATATTCGGCATGCTAATTACATTGCCGGTTGCGAAATTGCATTATCTCTTATAGTTTCTGAGATATGGACTATCAATAATTTACACCTTAGGCTCTGCTTCTAACTTGGGCCCAAATTGTAAAATGGTCTTATCTATTGGCGATTTCGTTCCAATTCACATTCCAAGAAATATTCGGCATGCTAATTACATTGCCGGTTGCCAAATTGCATTATCTCTTATAGTTTCCGAGATATGGACTATCGATAATTTACACCTTAGGCTCTGCTTCTAACTTGGGCCCAAATTGTAAAATGGTCTTATCTATTGGCGATTTCGTTCCAATTCACATTCCAAGTAATATTCGGCATGCTAATTACATTGCCGGTTGCCAAATTGCATTATCTCTTATAGTTTCCGAGATATGGACTATCGATAATTTACACCTTAGGCTCTGCTTCTAACTTGGGCCCAAATTGTAAAATGGTCTTATCTATTGGCGATTTCTTTCCAATTCACATTCCAAGTAATATTCGGCATGCTAATTACATTGCCGGTTGCCAAATTGCATTATCTCTTATAGTTTCCGAGATATGGACTATCGATAATTTACACCTTAGGCTCTGCTTCTAACTTGGGCCCAAATTGTAAAATGGTCTTATCTATTGGCGATTTCGTTCCAATTCACACTCCAAGTAATATTCGGCATGCTAATTACATTGCCGGTTGCGAAATTGCATTATCTCTTATAGTTTCCGAGATATGGACTATCGATAATTTACACCTTAGGCTCTGCTTCTAACTTGGGCCCAAATTGTAAAATGGTCTTATCTATTGGCGATTTCGTTCCAATTCACATTCCAAGTAATATTCGGCATGCTAATTACATTGCCGGTTGCCAAATTGCATTATCTCTTATAGTTTCCGAGATATGGACTATCGATAATTTACACCTTAGGCTCTGCTTCTAACTTGGGCCCAAATTGTAAAATGGTCTTATCTATTGGCGATTTCGTTCCAATTCACATTCCAAGTAATATTCGGCATGCTAATTACATTGCCGGTTGCCAAATTGCATTATCTCTTATAGTTTCCGAGATATGGACTATCGATAATTTACACCTTAGGCTCTGCTTCTAACTTGGGCCCAAATTGTAAAATGGTCTTATCTATTGGCGATTTCGTCCCAATTCACATTCCAAGTGATATTCGGCATGCTAATTACATTGCCGGTTGCGAAATTGCATTATCTCTTATAGTTTCCGAGATATGGACTATCAATAATTTACACCTTAGGCTCTGCTTCTAACTTGGGCCCAAATTGTAAAATGGCCTTATCTATTGGCGATTTCGTTCCAATTCACATTCCAAGTAATATTCGGCATGCTAATTACATTGCCGGTTGCCAAATTGCATTATCTCTTATAGTTTCCGAGATATGGACTATCGATAATTTACACCTTAGGCTCTGCTTCTAACTTGGGCCCAAATTGTAAAATGGTCTTATCTATTGGCGATTTCGTTCCAATTCACATTCCAAGTAATATTCGGCATGCTAATTACATTGCCGGTTGCCAAATTGCATTATCTCTTATAGTTTCCGAGATATGGACTATCGATAATTTACACCTTAGGCTCTGCTTCTAACTTGGGCCCAAATTGTAAAATGGTCTTATCTATTGGCGATTTCGTTCTAATTCACACTCCAAGTAATATTCGGCATGCTAATTACATTGCCGGTTGCGAAATTGCATTATCTCTTATAGTTTCCGAGATATGGACTATCGATAATTTACACCTTAGGCTCTGCTTCTAACTTGGGCCCAAATTGTAAAATGGTCTTATCTATTGGCGATTTCGTTCCAATTCACATTCCAAGTAATATTCGGCATGCTAATTACATTGCCGGTTGCCAAATTGAATTATCTCTTATAGTTTCCGAGATATGGACTATCGATAATTTACACCTTAGGCTCTGCTTCTAACTTGGGCCCAAATTGTAAAATGGTCTTACCTATTGGCGATTTCGTTCTAATTCACACTCCAAGTAATATTCGGCATGCTAATTACATTGCCGGTTACCAAATTGCATTATCTCTTATAGTTTCCGAGATATGGACTATCGATAATTTACACCTTAGGCTCTGCTTCTAACTTGGGCCCAAATTGTAAAATGGTCTTATCTATTGGCGATTTCGTTCCAATTCACACTCCAAGTAATATTCGGCATGCTAATTACATTGCCGGTTGCGAAATTGCATTATCTCTTATAGTTTCCGAGATATGGACTATCGATAATTTACACCTTAGGCTCTGCTTCTAACTTGGGCCCAAATTGTAAAATGGTCTTATCTATTGGCGATTTCGTTCCAATTCACATTCCAAGTAATATTCGGCATGCTAATTACATTGCCGGTTGCCAAATTGAATTATCTCTTATAGTTTCCGAGATATGGACTATCGATAATTTACACCTTAGGCTCTGCTTCTAACTTGGGCCCAAATTGTAAAATGGTCTTACCTATTGGCGATTTCGTTCCAATTCACATTCCAAGTAATATTCGGCATGCTAATTGCATTGCCGGTTGCCAAATTGCATTATCTCTTATAGTTTCCGAGATATTGACTATCGATAATTTACACCTTAGGCTCTGCTTCTAACTTGGGCCCAAATTGTAAAATGGTCTTATCTATTGGCGATTTCGTTCCAATTCACATTCCAAGTAATATTCGGCATGCTAATTACATTGCCGGTTGCCAAATTGCATTAACTCTTATAGTTTCCGAGATATGGACTATCGATTATTTACACCTTAGGCTCTGCTTCTAACTTGGGCCCAAATTGTAAAATGGTCTTATCTATTGGCGATTTCGTTCCAATTCACATTCCAAGTAATATTCGGCATGCTAATTACATTGCCGGTTGCCAAATTGCATTATCTCTTATAGTTTCCGAGATATGGACTATCGATAATTTACACCATAGGCTCTGCTTATAACTTGGGCCCAAATTGTAAAATGGTCTTATCTATTGGCGATTTCGTTCCAATTCACATTCCAAGTAATATTCGGCATGCTAATTACATTGCCGGTTGCCAAATTACATTATCTCTTATAGTTTCCGAGATATGGACTATCGATAATTTACACCTTAGGCTCTGCTTCTAACTTGGGCCCAAATTGTAAAATGGTCTTATCTATTGGCGATTTCGTTCCAATTCACAATCCAAGTAATATTCGGCATGCTAATTACATTGCCGGTTGCCAAATTGCATTATCTCTTATAGTTTCCGAGATATGGACTATCGATAATTTACACCTTAGGCTCTGCTTCTAACTTGGGCCCAAATTGTAAAATGGTGTTATCTATTGGCGATTTCGTTCCAATTCACATTCCAAGTAATATTCGGCATGCTAATTACATTGCCGGTTGCCAAATTGCATTAACTCTTATAGTTTCCGAGATATGGACTATCGATAATTTACACCTAAGGCTCTGCTTCTAACTTGGGCCCAAATTGTAAAATGGTCTTATCTATTGGCGATTTCGTTCCAATTCACATTCCAAGTAATATTCGGCATGCTAATTACATTGCCGGTTGCCAAATTGCATTATCTCTTATAGTTTCCGAGATATGGACTATCGATAATTTACACCATAGGCTCTGCTTATAACTTGGGCCCAAATTGTAAAATGGTCTTATCTATTGGCGATTTCGTTCCAATTCACATTCCAAGTAATATTCGGCATGCTAATTACATTGCCGGTTGCCAAATTGCATTATCTCTTATAGTTTCCGAGATATGGACTATCGATAATTTACACCTTAGGCTCTGCTTCTAACTTGGGCCCAAATTGTAAAATGGTCTTATCTATTGGCGATTTCGTTCCAATTCACATTCCAAGTAATATTCGGCATGCTAATTACATTGCCGGTTGCCAAATTGCATTATCTCTTATAGTTTCCGAGATATGGACTATCGATAATTTACACTTTAGGCTCTGCTTCTAACTTGGGCCCAAATTGTAAAATGGTCTTATCTATTGGCGATTTCGTTCCAATTCACATTCCAAGTAATATTCGGCATGCTAATTACATTGCCGGTTGCCAAATTGCATTATCTCTTATAGTTTCCGAGATATGGACTATCGATAATTTACACCTTAGGCTCGGCTTCTAACTTGGGCCCAAATTGTAAAATGGTCTTATCTATTGGCGATTTCGTCCCAATTCACATTCCAAGTGATAATCGGCATGCTAATTACATTGCCGGTTGCGAAATTGCATTATCTCTTATAGTTTCCGAGATATGGACTATCGATAATTTGCACCTTAGGCTCTGCTTCTAACTTGCTCCCAAATTGTAAAATGGTCTTATCTATTGGCGATTTCGTTCCAATTCACATTCCAAGTAATATTCGGCATGCTAATTACATTGCCGGTTGCCAAATTGCATTATCTCTTATAGTTTCCGAGATATGGACTATCGATAATTTACACCTTAGGCTCTGCTTCTAACTTGGGCCCAAATTGTAAAATGGTCTTATCTATTGGCGATTTCGTCCCAATTCACATTCCAAGTAATATTCGGCATGCTAATTACATTGCCGGTTGCCAAATTGAATTATCTCTTATAGTTTCCGAGATATGGACTATCGATAATTTACACCTTAGGCTCTGCTTCTAACTTGGGCCCAAATTGTAAAATGGTCTTATCTATTGGCGATTTCGTTCCAATTCACATTCCAAGTAATATTGGGCATGCTAATTACATTGCCGGTTGCCAAATTGCATTATCTCTTATAGTTTCCGAGATATGGACTATCGATAATTTACACCATAGGCTCTGCTTCTAACTTGGGCCCAAATTGTAAAATGGTCTTACCTATTGGCGATTTCGTTCCAATTCAAATTCCAAGTAATATTCGGCATGCTAATTACATTGCCGGTTGCCAAATTGCATTATCTCTTATAGTTTCCGAGATATGGACTATCGATAATTTACACCTTAGGCTCTGCTTCTAACTTGGGCCCAAATTGTAAAATGGTCTTATCTATTGGCGATTTCGTTCCAATTCACATTCCAAGTAATATTCGGCATGCTAATTACATTGCCGGTTGCCAAATTGCATTAACTCTTATAGTTTCCGAGATATGGACTATCGATAATTTACACCATAGGCTCTGCTTCTAACTTGGGCCCAAATTGTAAAATGGTCTTACCTATTGGCGATTTCGTTCCAATTCACATTCCAAGTAATATTCGGCATGCTAATTACATTGCCGGTTGCCAAATTGCATTATCTCTTATAGTTTCCGAGATATGGACTATCGATAATTTACACCTTAGGCTCTGCTTCTAACTTGGGCCCAAATTGTAAAATGGTCTTATCTATTGGCGATTTCGTTCCAATTCACATTCCAAGTAATATTCGGCATGCTAATTACATTGCCGGTTGCTAAATTGCATTATCTCTTATAGTTTCCGAGATATGGACTATCGATAATTTACACCTTAGGCTCTGCTTCTAACTTGGGTCCAAATTGTTAAATGGTCTTATCTCTTGGCGATTTCGTTCCAATTCACATTCCAAGTAATATTCGGCATGCTAATTACATTGCCGGTTGCCAAATTGCATTAACTCTTATAGTTTCCGAGATATGGACTATCGATAATTTACACCATAGGCTCTGCTTCTAACTGGGGCCCAAATTGTAAAATGGTCTTACCTATTGGCGATTTCGTTCCAATTCACATTCCAAGTAATATTCGGCATGCTAATTACATTGCCGGTTGCCAAATTGCATTATCTCTTATAGTTTCCGAGATATGGACTATCGATAATTTACACCTTAGGCTCTGCTTCTAACTTGAGCCCAAATTGTAAAATGGTCTTATCTATTGGCGATTTTGTTCCAATTCACATTCCAAGTAATATTCGGCATGCTAATTACATTGCCGGTTGCCAAATTGAATTATCTCTTATAGTTTCCGAGATATGGACTATCGATAATTTACACCTTAGGCTCTGCTTCTAACTTGGGCCCAAATTGTAAAATGGTCTTACCTATTGGCGATTTCGTTCCAATTCACATTCCAAGTAATATTCGGCATGCTAATTACATTGCCGGTTGCCAAATTGCATTATCTCTTATAGCTTCCGAGATATGGACTATCGATAATTTACACCTTAGGCTCTGCTTCTAACTTGGGCCCAAATTGTAAAATGGTCTTATCTATTGGCGATTTCGTTCCAATTCACATTCCAAGTAATATTCGGCATGCTAATTACATTGCCGGTTGCCAAATTGCATTAACTCTTATAGTTTCCGAGATATGGACTATCGATAATTTACACCTTAGGCTCTGCTTCTAACTTGGGCCCAAATTGTAAAATGGTCTTATCTATTGGCGATTTCGTTCCAATTCACATTCCAAGTAATATTCGGCATGCTAATTACATTGCCGGTTGCCAAATTGCATTATCTCTTATAGTTTCCGAGATATGGACTATCGATAATTTACACCATAGGCTCTGCTTATAACTTGGGCCCAAATTGTAAAATGGTCTTATCTATTGGCGATTTCGTTCCAATTCACATTCCAAGTAATATTCGGCATGCTAATTACATTGCCGTTTGCCAAATTGCATTATCTCTTATAGTTTCCGAGATATGGACTATCGATAATTTACACCTTAGGCTCTGCTTCTAACTTGGGCCCAAATTGTAAAATGGTCTTATCTATTGGCGATTTCGTTCCAATTCACTATCCAAGTAATATTCGGCATGCTAATTACATTGCCGGTTGCCAAATTGCATTATCTCTTATAGTTTCCGAGATATGGACTATCGATAATTTACACTTTAGGCTCTGCTTCTAACTTGGGCCCAAATTGTAAAATGGTCTTATCTATTGGCGATTTCGTTCCAATTCACATTCCAAGTAATATTCGGCATGCTAATTACATTGCCGGTTGCCAAATTGCATTATCTCTTATAGTTTCCGAGATATGGACTATCGATAATTTACACCTTAGGCTCTGCTTCTAACTTGGGCCCAAATTGTAAAATGGTCTTATCTATTGGCGATTTCGTCCCAATTCACATTCCAAGTGATAATCGGCATGCTAATTACATTGCCGGTTGCGAAATTGCATTATCTCTTATAGTTTCCGAGATATGGACTATCAATAATTTACACCTTAGGCTCTGCTTCTAACTTGGGCCCAAATTGTAAAATGGTCTTACCTATTGGCGATTTCGTTCCAATTCACATTCCAAGTAATATTCGGCATGCTAATTACATTGCCGGTTGCAAAATTGCATTATCTCTTATAGTTTCCGAGATATGGACTATCGATAATTTACACCTTAGGCTCTGCTTCTAACTTGGGCCCAAATTGTAAAATGGTCTTATCTATTGGCGATTTCGTTCCAATTCACATTCCAAGTAATATTCGGCATGCTAATTACATTGCCGGTTGCCAAATTGCATTATCTCTTATAGTTTACGAGATATGGACTATCGATAATTTACACCTTAGGCTCTGCTTTTAACTTGGGCCCAAATTGTAAAATGGTCTTATCTATTGGCGATTTCGTTCCAATTCACATTCCAAGTAATATTCGGCATGTTAATTACATTGCCGGTTGCCAAATTGCATTATCTCTTATAGTTTCCGAGATATGGACTATCAATAATTTACACCTTAGGCTCTGCTTCTAACTTGGGCCCAAATTGTAAAATGGTCTTATCTATTGGCGATTTCGTTCCAATTCACATTCCAAGTAATATTCGGCATGCTAATTACATTGCCGGTTGCGAAATTGCATTATCTCTTATAGTTTCCGAGATATGGACTATCAATAATTTACACCTTAGGCTCTGCTTCTAACTTGGGCCCAAATTGTAAAATGGTGTTATCTATTGGCGATTTCGTTCCAATTCACATTCCAAGTAATATTCGGCATGCTAATTACATTGCCGGTTGCGAAATTGCATTATCTCTTATAGTTTCCGAGATATGGACTATCGATAATTTACACCTTAGGCTCTGCTTCTAACTTGGGCCCAAATTGTAAAATGGTCTTATCTATTGGCGATTTCGTTCCAATTCACATTCCAAGTAATATTCGGCATGCTAATTACATTGCCGGTTGCCAAATTGCATTAACTCTTATAGTTTCCGAGATATGGACTATCGATAATTTACACCATAGGCTCTGCTTCTAACTTGGGCCCAAATTGTAAAATGGTCTTACCTATTGGCGATTTCGTTCCAATTCACATTCCAAGTAATATTCGGCATGCTAATTACATTGCCGGTTGCCAAATTGCATTATCTCTTATAGTTTCCGAGATATGGACTATCGATAATTTACACCTTAGGCTCTGCTTCTAACTTGGGCCCAAATTGTAAAATGGTCTTATCTATTGGCGATTTCGTTCCAATTCACATTCCAAGTAATATTCGGCATGCTAATTACATTGCCGGTTGCTAAATTGCATTATCTCTTATAGTTTCCGAGATATGGACTATCGATAATTTACACCTTAGGCTCTGCTTCTAACTTGGGTCCAAATTGTTAAATGGTCTTATCTCTTGGCGATTTCGTTCCAATTCACATTCCAAGTAATATTCGGCATGCTAATTACATTGCCGGTTGCCAAATTGCATTATCTTTTATAGTTTCCGAGATATGGACTATCGATAATTTACACCTTAGGCTCTGCTTCTAACTTGGGCCCAAATTGTAAAATGGTCTTATCTATTGGCGATTTCGTTCCAATTCATATTCCAAGTAATATTCGGCATGCTAATTGCATTGCCGGTTGCCAAATTGCATTATCTCTTATAGTTTCCGAGATATGGACTATCGATAATTTACACCTTAGGCTCTGCTTCTAACTTGGGCCCAAATTGTAAAATGGTCTTATCTATTGGTGATTTCGTTCCAATTCACATTCCAAGTAATATTCGGCATGCTAATTACATTGCCGGTTGCCAAATTGCATTATCTCTTATAGTTTCCGAGATATGGACTATCGATAATTTACACCTTAGGCTCTGCTTCTAACTTGGGCCCAAATTGTAAAATAGTCTTATCTATTGGCGATTTCGTTCCAATTCACATTCCAAGTAATATTCGGCATGCTAATTACATTGCCGGTTGCCAAATTGCATTAACTCTTATAGTTTCCGAGATATGGACTATCGATTATTTACACCTTAGGCTCTGCTTCTAACTTGGGCCCAAATTGTAAAATGGTCTTATCTATTGGCGATTTCGTTCCAATTCACATTCCAAGTAATATTCGGCATGCTAATTACATTGCCGGTTGCCAAATTGCATTATCTTTTATAGTTTCCGAGATATGGACTATCGATAATTTACACCATAGACTCTGCTTATAACTTGGGCCCAAATTGTAAAATGGTCTTATCTATTGGCGATTTCGTTCCAATTCACATTCCAAGTAATATTCGGCATGCTAATTACATTGCCGGTTGCCAAATTGCATTATCTCTTATAGTTTCCGAGATATGGACTATCGATAATTTACACCTTAGGCTCTGCTTCTAACTTGGGCCCAAATTGTAAAATGGTCTTATCTATTGGCGATTTCGTTCCAATTCACATTCCAAGTAATATTCGGCATGCTAATTACATTGCCGGTTGCCAAATTGCATTATCTCTTATAGTTTCCGAGATATGAACTATCGATAATTTACACCTTAGGCTCTGCTTCTAACTTGGGCCCAAATTGTAAAATGGTCTTATCTATTGGCGATTTCGTTCCAATTCTCATTCCAAGTAATATTCGGCATGCTAATTACATTGCCGGTTGCCAAATTGCATTATCTCTTATAGTTTCCGAGATATGGACTATCGATAATTTACACCTTAATATCTGCTTCTAACTTGGGCCCAAATTGTAAAATGGTCTTATCTATTGGCGATTTCGTTCCAATTCACATTCCAAGTAATATTCGGCATGCTAATTACATTGCCGGTTGCCAAATTGCAATATCTCTTATAGTTTCCGAGATATGGACTATCGATAATTTATACCTTAGGCTCTGCTTCTAACTTGGGCCCAAATTGTAAAATGGTCTTATCTATTGGCGATTTCGTTCCAATTCACATTCCAAGTAATATTCAGCATGCTAATTACATTGCCGGTTGCCAAATTGCATTATCTCTTATAGTTTCCGAGATATGGACTATCGATAATTTACACCTTAGGCTCTGCTTCTAACTTGGGCCCAAATTGTAAAATGGTCTTATCTATTGGCGATTTCGTTCCAATTCATACTCCAAGTAATATTCGGCATGCTAATTACATTGCCGGTTGCGAAATTGCATTATCTCTTATAGTTTCCGAGATATGGACTATCGATAATTTACACCTTAGGCTCTGCTTCTAACTTGGGCCCAAATTGTAAAATGGTCTTATCTATTGGCGATTTCGTTCCAATTCACATTCCAAGTAATATTCGGCATGCTAATTACATTGCCGGTTGCCAAATTGCATTATCTCTTATAGTTTCCGAGATATGGACTATCGATAATTTACACCTTAGGCTCTGCTTCTAACTTGGGCCCAAATTGTAAAATGGTCTTATCTATTGGCGATTTCGTTCCAATTCATATTCCAAGTAATATTCGGCATGCTAATTGCATTGCCGGTTGCCAAATTGCATTATCTCTTATAGTTTCCGAGATATGGACTATCGATAATTTACACCTTAGGCTCTGCTTCTAACTTGGGCCCAAATTGTAAAATGGTCTTATCTATTGGTGATTTCGTTCCAATTCACATTCCAAGTAATATTCGGCATGCTAATTACATTGCCGGTTGCCAAATTGCATTATCTCTTATAGTTTCCGAGATATGGACTATCGATAATTTACACCTTAGGCTCTGCTTCTAACTTGGGCCCAAATTGTAAAATGGTCTTATCTATTGGCGATTTCGTTCCAATTCACATTCCAAGTAATATTCGGCATGCTAATTACATTGCCGGTTGCCAAATTGCATTAACTCTTATAGTTTCCGAGATATGGACTATCGATTATTTACACCTTAGGCTCTGCTTCTAACTTGGGCCCAAATTGTAAAATGGTCTTATCTATTGGCGATTTCGTTCCAATTCACATTCCAAGTAATATTCGGCATGCTAATTACATTGCCGGTTGCCAAATTGCATTATCTCTTATAGTTTCCGAGATATGGACTATCGATAATTTACACCATAGGCTCTGCTTATAACTTGGGCCCAAATTGTAAAATGGTCTTATCTATTGGCGATTTCGTTCCAATTCACATTCCAAGTAATATTCGGCATGCTAATTACATTGCCGGTTGCCAAATTGCATTATCTCTTATAGTTTCCGAGATATGGACTATCGATAATTTACACCTTAGGCTCTGCTTCTAACTTGGGCCCAAATTGTAAAATGGTCTTATCTATTGGCGATTTCGTTCCAATTCACATTCCAAGTAATATTCGGCATGCTAATTAAATTTCCGGTTGCCAAATTGCATTATCTCTTATAGTTTCCGAGATATGAACTATCGATAATTTACACCTTAGGCTCTGCTTCTAACTTGGGCCCAAATTGTAAAATGGTCTTATCTATTGGCGATTTCGTTCCAATTCACATTCCAAGTAATATTCGGCATGCTAATTACATTGCCGGTTGCCAAATTGCATTATCTCTTATAGTTTCCGAGATATGGACTATCGATAATTTACACCATAGGCTCTGCTTATAACTTGGGCCCAAATTGTAAAATGGTCTTATCTATTGGCGATTTCGTTCCAATTCACATTCCAAGTAATATTCGGCATGCTAATTACATTGCCGGTTGCCAAATTGCATTATCTCTTATAGTTTCCGAGATATGGACTATCGATAATTTACACCTTAGGCTCTGCTTCTAACTTGGGCCCAAATTGTAAAATGGTCTTATCTATTGGCGATTTCGTTCCAATTCACATTCCAAGTAATATTCGGCATGCTAATTACATTGCCGGTTGCCAAATTGCATTATCTCTTATAGTTTCCGAGATATGGACTATCGATAATTTACACTTTAGGCTCTGCTTCTAACTTGGGCCCAAATTGTAAAACGGTCTTATCTATTGGCGATTTCGTTCCAATTCACATTCCAAGTAATATTCGGCATGCTAATTACATTGCCGGTTGCCAAATTGCATTATCTCTTATAGTTTCCGAGATATGGACTATCGATAATTTACACCTTAGGCTCTGCTTCTAACTTGGGCCCAAATTGTAAAATGGTCTTATCTATTGGCGATTTCGTCCCAATTCACATTCCAAGTGATATTCGGCATGCTAATTACATTGCCGGTTGCGAAATTGCATTATCTCTTATAGTTTCCGAGATATGGACTATCCATAATTTACACCTTAAGCTCTGCTTCTAACTTGGGCCCAAATTGTAAAATGGTCTTATCTATTGGCGATTTCGTTCCAATTCACATTCCAAGTAATATTCGGCATGCTAATTACATTGCCGGTTGCCAAATTGCATTATCTCTTATAGTTTCCGAGATATGGACTATCGATAATTTACACCTTAGGCTCTGCTTCTAACTTGGGCCCAAATTGTAAAATGGTCTTATCTATTGGCGATTTCGTTCCAATTCACATTCCAAGTAATATTCGGCATGCTAATTACATTGCCGGTTGCCAAATTGCATTATCTCTTATAGTTTCCGAGATATGGAATATCGATAATTTACACCTTAGGCTCTGCTTCTAACTTGGTCCCAAATTGTAAAATGGTCTTATCTATTGGCGATTTCGTTCCAATTCACATTCCAAGTAATATTCGGCATGCTAATTACATTGCCGGTTGCCAAATTGCATTATCTCTTATAGTTTCCGAGATATGGACTATCAATAATTTACACCTTAGGCTCTGCTTCTAACTTGGGCCCAAATTGTAAAATGGTCTTATCTATTGGCGATTTCGTTCCAATTCACATTCCAAGTAATATTCGGCATGCTAATTACATTGCCGGTTGCGAAATTGCATTATCTCTTATAGTTTCCGAGATATGGACTATCAATAATTTACACCTTAGGCTCTGCTTCTAACTTGGGTCCAAATTGTAAAATGGTCTTATCTATTGGCGATTTCTTTCCAATTCACATTCCAAGTAATATTCGGCATGCTAATTACATTGCCGGTTGCCAAATTGCATTATCTCTTATAGTTTCCGAGATATGGACTATCGATAATTTACACCTTAGGCTCTGCTTCTAACTTGGGCCCAAATCGTAAAATGGTCTTATCTATTGGCGATTTCGTTCCAATTCACATTCCAAGTAATATTCGGCATGCTAATTACATTGCCGGTTGCCAAATTGCATTATCTCTTATAGTTTCCGAGATATGGACTATCGATAATTTACACCTTAGGCTCTGCTTCTAACTTGGGCCCAAATTGTAAAATGGTCTTATCTATTGGCGATTTCGTTCGAATTCACATTCCAAGTAATATTCGGCATGCTAATTACATTGCCGGTTGCCAAATTGTATTATCTCTTATAGTTTCCGAGATATGGACTATCGATAATTTACACCTTAGGCTCTGCTTCTAACTTGGGCCCAAATTGTAAAATGGTCTTATCTATTGGCGATTTCGTTCCAATTCACATTCCAAGTAATATTCGGCATGCTAATTACATTGCCGGTTGCCAAATTGCATTATCTCTTATAGTTTCCGAGATATGGACTATCGATAATTTACACCTTAGGCTCTGCTTCTAACTTGGGCCCAAATTGTAAAATGGTCTTATCTATTGGCGATTTCGTTCCAATTCACACTCCAAGTAATATTCGGCATGCTAATTACATTGCCGGTTGCGAAATTGCATTATCTCTTATAGTTTCCGAGATATGGACTATCGATAATTTACACCTTAGGCTCTGCTTCTAACTTGGGCCCAAATTGTAAAATGGTCTTATCTATTGGCGATTTCGTTCCAATTCACATTCCAAGTAATATTCGGCATGCTAATTACATTGCCGGTTGCCAAATTGCATTATCTCTTATAGTTTCCGAGATATGGACTATCAATAATTTACACCTTAGGCTCTGCTTCTAACTTGGGCCCAAATTGTAAAATGGTCTTATCTATTGGCGATTTCGTTCCAATTCACATTCCAAGTAATATTCGGCATGCTAATTACATTGCCGGTTGCGAAATTGCATTATCTCTTATAGTTTCCGAGATATGGACTATCAATAATTTACACCTTAGGCTCTGCTTCTAACTTGGGCCCAAATTGTAAAATGGTCTTATCTATTGGCGATTTCTTTCCAATTCACATTCCAAGTAATATTCGGCATGCTAATTACATTGCCGGTTGCCAAATTGCATTATCTCTTATAGTTTCCGAGATATGGACTATCGATAATTTACACCTTAGGCTCTGCTTCTAACTTGGGCCCAAATCGTAAAATGGTCTTATCTATTGGCGATTTCGTTCCAATTCACATTCCAAGTAATATTCGGCATGCTAATTACATTGCCGGTTGCCAAATTGCATTATCTCTTATAGTTTCCGAGATATGGACTATCGATAATTTACACCTTAGGCTCTGCTTCTAACTTGGGCCCAAATTGTAAAATGGTCTTATCTATTGGCGATTTCGTTCCAATTCACATTCCAAGTAATATTCGGCATGCTAATTACATTGCCGGTTGCCAAATTGCATTATCTCTTATAGTTTCCGAGATATGGACTATCGATAATTTACACCTTAGGCTCTGCTTCTAACTTGGGCCCAAATTGTAAAATGGTCTTATCTATTGGCGATTTCGTTCCAATTCACATTCCAAGTAATATTCGGCATGCTAATTACATTGCCGGTTGCCAAATTGCATTATCTCTTATAGTTTCCGAGATATGGACTATCGATAATTTACACCTTAGGCTCTGCTTCTAACTTGGGCCCAAATTGTAAAATGGTCTTATCTATTGGCGATTTCGTTCCAATTCACACTCCAAGTAATATTCGGCATGCTAATTACATTGCCGGTTGCGAAATTGCATTATCTCTTATAGTTTCCGAGATATGGACTATCGATAATTTACACCTTAGGCTCTGCTTCTAACTTGGGCCCAAATTGTAAAATGGTCTTATCTATTGGCGATTTCGTTCCAATTCACATTCCAAGTAATATTCGGCATGCTAATTACATTGCCGGTTGCCAAATTGCATTATCTCTTATAGTTTCCGAGATATGGACTATCGATAATTTACACCTTAGGCTCTGCTTCTAACTTGGGCCCAAATTGTAAAATGGTCTTATCTATTGGCGATTTCGTTCCAATTCACATTCCAAGTAATATTCGGCATGCTAATTACATTGCCGGTTGCCAAATTGCATTATCTCTTATAGTTTCCGAGATATGGACTATCGATAATTTACACCTTAGGCTCTGCTTCTAACTTGGGCCCAAATTGTAAAATGGTCTTATCTATTGGCGATTTCGTTCCAATTCACATTCCAGGTAATATTCGGCATGCTAATTACATTGCCGGTTGCCAAATTGCATTATCTCTTATAGTTTCCGAGATATGGACTATCGATAATTTACACCTTAGGCTCTGCTTCTAACTTGGGCCCAAATTGTAAAATGGTCTTATCTATTGGCGATTTCGTTCCAATTCACACTCCAAGTAATATTCGGCATGCTAATTACATTGCCGGTTGCGAAATTGCATTATCTCTTATAGTTTCCGAGATATGGACTATCGATAATTTACACCTTAGGCTCTGTTTCTAACTTGGGCCCAAATTGTAAAATGGTCTTATCTATTGGCGATTTCGTTCCAATTCACATTCCAAGTAATATTCGGCATGCTAATTACATTGCCGGTTGCCAAATTGCATTATCTCTTATAGTTTCCGAGATATGGACTATCGATAATTTACACCTTAGGCTCTGCTTCTAACTTGGGCCCACATTGTAAAATGGTCTTATCTATTGGCGATTTCGTTCCAATTCACATTCCAAGTAATATTCGGCATGCTAATTACATTGTCGGTTGCCAAATTGCATTATCTCTTATAGTTTCCGAGATATGGACTATCAATAATTTACACCTTAGGCTCTGCTTCTAACTTGGGCCCAAATTGTAAAATGGTCTTATCTATTGGCGATTTCGTTCCAATTCACATTCCAAGTAATATTCGGCATGCTAATTACATTGCCGGTTGCCAAATTGCATTATCTCTTATAGTTTCCGAGATATGGACTATCGATAATTTACACCTTAGGCTCTGCTTCTAACTTGGGCCCAAATTGTAAAATGGTCTTATCTATTGGCGATTTCGTTCCAATTCACATTCCAAGTAATATTCGGCATGCTAATTACATTGCCGGTTGCCAAATTGAATTATCTCTTATAGTTTCCGAGATATGGACTATCGATAATTTACACCTTAGGCTCTGCTTCTAACTTGGGCCCAAATTGTAAAATGGTCTTACCTATTGGCGATTTCGTTCCAATTCACATTCCAAGTAATATTCGGCATGCTAATTACATTGCCGGTTGCCAAATTGCATTATCTCTTATAGTTTCCGAGATATGGACTATCGATAATTTACACCTTAGGCTCTGCTTCTAACTTGGGCCCAAATTGTAAAATGGTCTTATCTATTGGCGATTTCGTTCCAATTCACATTCCAAGTAATATTCGGCATGCTAATTACATTGCCGGTTGCCAAATTGCATTATCTCTTATAGTTTCCGAGATATGAACTATCGATAATTTACACCTTAGGCTCTGCTTCTAACTTGGGCCCAAATTGTAAAATGGTCTTATCTATTGGCGATTTCGTTCCAATTCACATTCCAAGTAATATTCGGCATGCTAATTACATTGCCGGTTGCCAAATTGCATTATCTCTTATAGTTTCCGAAATATGGACTATCGATAATTTACACCTTAGGCTCTGCTTCTAACTTGGGCCCAAATTGTAAAATGGTCTTATCTATTGGCGATTTCGTTCCAATTCACATTCCAAGTAATATTCGGCATGCTAATTACATTGCCGGTTGCCAAATTGCATTATCTCTTATAGTTTCCGAGATATGGACTATCGATAATTTACACCTTAGGCTCTGCTTCTAACTTGGGCCCAAATTGTAAAATGGTCTTATCTATTGGCGATTTCGTTCCAATTCACATTCCAAGTAATATTCGGCATGCTAATTACATTGCCGGTTGCCAAATTGCATTATCTCTTATAGTTTCCGAGATATGGACTATCGATAATTTACACCTTAGGCTCTGCTTCTAACTTGGGCCCAAATTGTAAAATGGTCTTATCTATTGGCGATTTCGTTCCAATTCACACTCCAAGTAATATTCGGCATGCTAATTACATTGCCGGTTGCGAAATTGCATTATCTCTTATAGTTTCCGAGATATGGACTATCGATAATTTACACCTTAGGCTCTGTTTCTAACTTGGGCCCAAATTGTAAAATGGTCTTATCTATTGGCGATTTCGTTCCAATTCACATTCCAAGTAATATTCGGCATGCTAATTACATTGCCGGTTGCCAAATTGCATTATCTCTTATAGTTTCCGAGATATGGACTATCGATAATTTACACCTTAGGCTCTGCTTCTAACTTGGGCCCACATTGTAAAATGGTCTTATCTATTGGCGATTTCGTTCCAATTCACATTCCAAGTAATATTCGGCATGCTAATTACATTGTCGGTTGCCAAATTGCATTATCTCTTATAGTTTCCGAGATATGGACTATCAATAATTTACACCTTAGGCTCTGCTTCTAACTTGGGCCCAAATTGTAAAATGGTCTTATCTATTGGCGATTTCGTTCCAATTCACATTCCAAGTAATATTCGGCATGCTAATTACATTGCCGGTTGCCAAATTGCATTATCTCTTATAGTTTCCGAGATATGGACTATCGATAATTTACACCTTAGGCTCTGCTTCTAACTTGGGCCCAAATTGTAAAATGGTCTTATCTATTGGCGATTTCGTTCCAATTCACATTCCAAGTAATATTCGGCATGCTAATTACATTGCCGGTTGCCAAATTGAATTATCTCTTATAGTTTCCGAGATATGGACTATCGATAATTTACACCTTAGGCTCTGCTTCTAACTTGGGCCCAAATTGTAAAATGGTCTTACCTATTGGCGATTTCGTTCCAATTCACATTCCAAGTAATATTCGGCATGCTAATTACATTGCCGGTTGCCAAATTGCATTATCTCTTATAGTTTCCGAGATATCGACTATCGATAATTTACACCTTAGGCTCTGCTTCTAACTTGGGCCCAAATTGTAAAATGGTCTTATCTATTGGCGATTTCGTTCCAATTCACATTCCAAGTAATATTCGGCATGCTAATTACATTGCCGGTTGCCAAATTGCATTATCTCTTATAGTTTCCGAGATATGGACTATCGATAATTTACACCTTAGGCTCTGCTTCTAACTTGGGCCCAAATTGTAAAATGGTCTTATCTATTGGCGATTTCGTTCCAATTCACATTCCAAGTAATATTCGGCATGCTAATTACATTGCCGGTTGCCAAATTGCATTATCTCTTATAGTTTCCGAAATATGGACTATCGATAATTTACACCTTAGGCTCTGCTTCTAACTTGGGCCCAAATTGTAAAATGGTCTTATCTATTGGCGATTTCGTTCCAATTCACATTCCAAGTAATATTCGGCATGCTAATTACATTGCCGGTTGCCAAATTGCATTATCTCTTATAGTTTCCGAGATATGGACTATCAATAATTTACACCTTAGGCTCTGCTTCTAACTTGGGCCCAAATTGTAAAATGGTCTTATCTATTGGCGATTTCGTTCCAATTCACATTCCAAGTAATATTCGGCATGCTAATTACATTGCCGGTTGCGAAATTACATTATCTCTTATAGTTTCCGAGATATGGACTATCAATAATTTACACCTTAGGCTCTGCTTCTAACTTGGGCCCAAATTGTAAAATGGTCTTATCTATTGGCGATTTCGTTCCAATTCACATTCCAAGTAATATTCGGCATGCTAATTACATTGCCGGTTGCCAAATTGCATTATCTCTTATAGTTTCCGAGATATGGACTATCGATAATTTACACCTTAGGCTCTGCTTCTAACTTGGGCCCAAATCGTAAAATGGTCTTATCTATTGGCGATTTCGTTCCAATTCACATTCCAAGTAATATTCGGCATGCTAATTACATTGCTGGTTGCCAAATTGCATTATCTCTTATAGTTTCCGAGATATGGACTATCAATAATTTACACCTTAGGCTCTGCTTCTAACTTGGGCCCAAATTGTAAAATGGTCTTATCTATTGGCGATTTCGTTCCAATTCACATTCCAAGTAATATTCGGCATGCTAATTACATTGCCGGTTGCGAAATTGCATTATCTCTTATAGTTTCCGAGATATGGACTATCAATAATTTACACCTTAGGCTCTGCTTCTAACTTGTGCCCAAATTGTAAAACGGTCTTATCTATTGGCGATTTCGTTCCAATTCACATTCCAAGAAATATTCGGCATGCTAATTACATTGCCGGTTGCCAAATTGCATTATCTCTTATAGTTTCCGAGATATGGACTATCGATAATTTACACCTTAGGCTCTGCTTCTAACTTGGACCCAAATTGTAAAATGGTCATATCTATTGGCGATTTCGTTCCAATTCACATTCCAAGTAATATTCGGCATGCTAATTACATTGCCGGTTGCCAAATTGCATTATCTCTTATAGTTTCCGAGATATGGACTATCGATAATTTACACCTTAGGCTCTGCTTCTAACTTGGGCCCAAATTGTAAAATGGTCTTATCTATTGGCGATTTCGTTCCAATTCACATTCCAAGTAAAATTCGGCATGCTAATTACATTGCCGGTTGCCAAATTGCATTATCTCTTATAGTTTCCGAGATATGGACTATCGATAATTTACACCTTAGGCTCTGCTTCTAACTTGGGCCCAAATTGTAAAATGGTCTTACCTATTGGCGATTTCGTTCCAATTCACATTCCAAGTAATATTCGGCATGCTAATTGCATTGCCGGTTGCCAAATTGCATTATCTCTTATAGTTTCCGAGATATGGACTATCGATAATTTACACCTTGGGCTCTGCTTCTAACTTGGGCCCAAATTGTAAAATGGTCTTATCTATTGGCGATTTCGTTCCAATTCTCATTCCAAGTAATATTCGGCATGCTAATTGCATTGCCGGTTGCCAAATTGCATTATCTCTTATAGTTTCCGAGATATTGACTATCGATAATTTACACCTTAGGCTCTGCTTCTAACTTGGGCCCAAATTGTAAAATGGTCTTATCTATTGGCGATTTCGTTCCTATTCTCATTCCAAGTAATATTCGGCATGCTAATTACATTGCCGGTTGCCAAATTGCATTATCTCTTATAGTTTCCGAGATATGGACTATCGATAATTTACACCTTAGGCTCTGCTTCTAACTTGGGCCCAAATTGTAAAATGGTCTTATCTATTGGCGATTTCGTTCCAATTCACATTCCAAGTAATATTCGGCATGCTAATTACATTGCCGGTTGCCAAATTGCATTATCTCTTATAGTTTCCGAGATATGGACTATCGATAATTTACACCTTAGGCTCTGCTTCTAACTTGGGCCCAAATTGTAAAATGGTCTTATCTATTGGCGATTTCGTTCCAATTCACATTCCAAGTAATATTCGGCATGCTAATTACATTGCCGGTTGCCAAATTGCATTATCTCTTATAGTTTCCGAGATATGGACTATCGATAATTTACACCTTAGGCTCTGCTTCTAACTTGGGCCCAAATTGTAAAATGGTCTTATCTATTGGCGATTTCGTCCCAATTCACATTCCAAGTGATAATCGGCATGCTAATTACATTGCCGGTTGCGAAATTGCATTATCTCTTATAGTTTCCGAGATATGGACTATCAATAATTTACACCTTAGGCTTTGCTTCTAACTTGGGCCCAAATTGTAAAATGGTCTTATCTATTGGCGATTTCGTTCCAATTCACATTCCAAGTAATATTCGGCATGCTAATTACATTGCCGGTTGCCAAATTGCATTATCTCTTATAGTTTCCGAGATATGGACTATCGATAATTTACACCTTAGGCTCTGCTTCTAACTTGGGCCCAAATTGTAAAATGGTCTTATCTATTGGCGATTTCGTTCCAATTCACATTCCAAGTAATATTCGGCATGCTATTACATTGCCGGTTGCCAAATTGTATTATCTCTTATAGTTTCCGAGATATGGACTATCGATAATTTACACCTTAGGCTCTGCTTCTAACTTGGGCCCAAATTGTAAAATGGTCTTATCTATTGGCGATTTCGTTCCAATTCACATTCCAAGTAATATTCGGCATGCTAATTACATTGCCGGTTGCCAAATTGCATTATCTCTTATAGTTTCCGAGATATGGACTATCGATAATTTACACCTTAGGCTCTGCTTCTAACTTGGGCCCAAATTGTAAAATGGTCTTATCTATTGGCGATTTCGTTCTAATTCACATTCCAAGTAATATTCGGCATGCTAATTACATTGCCGGTTGCCAAATTGCATTATCTCTTATAGTTTCCGAGATATGGACTATCGATAATTTACACCTTAGGCTCTGCTTCTAACTTGGGCCCAAATTGTAAAATGGTCTTATCTATTGGCGATTTCGTTCCAATTCACATTCCAAGTAATATTCGGCATGCTAATTACATTGCCGGTTGCCAAATTGCATTATCTCTTATAGTTTCCGAGATATGGACTATCGATAATTTACACCTTAGGCTCTGCTTCTAACTTGGGCCCAAATTGTAAAATGGTCTTATCTATTGGCGATTTCGTTCCAATTCACATTCCAAGTAATATTCGGCATGCTAATTACATTGCCGGTTGCCAAATTGCATTATCTCTTATAGTTTCCGAGATATGGACTATCGATAATTTACACCTTAGGCTCTGCTTCTAACTTGGGCCCAAATTGTAAAATGGTCTTATCTATTGGCGATTTCGTTCCAATTCACATTCCAAGTAATATTCGGCATGCTAATTACATTGCCGGTTGCCAAATTGTATTATCTCTTATAGTTTCCGAGATATGGACTATCGATAATTTACACCTTAGGCTCTGCTTCTAACTTGGGCCCAAATTGTAAAATGGTCTTATCTATTGGCGATTTCGTTCCAATTCACATTCCAAGTAATATTCGGCATGCTAATTACATTGCCGGTTGCCAAATTGCATTATCTCTTATAGTTTCCGAGATATGGACTATCGATAATTTACACCTTAGGCTCTGCTTCTAACTTGGGCCCAAATTGTAAAATGGTCTTATCTATTGGCGATTTCGTTCCAATTCACACTCCAAGTAATATTCGGCATGCTAATTACATTGCCGGTTGCGAAATTGCATTATCTCTTATAGTTTCCGAGATATGGACTATCGATAATTTACACCTTAGGCTCTGCTTCTAACTTGGGCCCAAATTGTAAAATGGTCTTATCTATTGGCGATTTCGTTCCAATTCACATTCCAAGTAATATTCGGCATGCTAATTACATTGCCGGTTGCCAAATTGCATTATCTCTTATAGTTTCCGAGATATGGACTATCAATAATTTACACCTTAGGCTCTGCTTCTAACTTGGGCCCAAATTGTAAAATGGTCTTATCTGTTGGCGATTTCGTTCCAATTCACATTCCAAGTAATATTCGGCATGCTAATTACATTGCCGGTTGCGAAATTGCATTATCTCTTATAGTTTCCGAGATATGGACTATCAATAATTTACACCTTAGGCTCTGCTTCTAACTTGGGCCCAAATTGTAAAATGGTCTTATCTATTGGCGATTTCTTTCCAATTCACATTCCAAGTAATATTCGGCATGCTAATTACATTGCCGGTTGCCAAATTGCATTATCTCTTATAGTTTCCGAGATATGGACTATCGATAATTTACACCTTAGGCTCTGCTTCTAACTTGGGCCCAAATCGTAAAATGGTCTTATCTATTGGCGATTTCGTTCCAATTCACATTCCAAGTAATATTCGGCATGCTAATTACATTGCCGGTTGCCAAATTGCATTATCTCTTATAGTTTCCGAGATATGGACTATCGATAATTTACACCTTAGGCTCTGCTTCTAACTTGGGCCCAAATTGTATAATGGTCTTATCTATTGGCGATTTCTTTCCAATTCACATTCCAAGTAATATTCGGCATGCTAATTACATTGCCGGTTGCCAAATTGCATTATCTCTTATAGTTTCCGAGATATGGACTATCGATAATTTACACCTTAGGCTCTGCTTCTAACTTGGGCCCAAATCGTAAAATGGTCTTATCTATTGGCGATTTCGTTCCAATTCACATTCCAAGTAATATTCGGCATGCTAATTACATTGCCGGTTGCCAAATTGCATTATCTCTTATAGTTTCCGAGATATGGACTATCGATAATTTACACCTTAGGCTCTGCTTCTAACTTGGGCCCAAATTGTAAAATGGTCTTATCTATTGGCGATTTCGTTCCAATTCACATTCCAAGTAATATTCGGCATGCTAATTACATTGCCGGTTGCCAAATTGCATTATCTCTTATAGTTTCCGAGATATGGACTATCGATAATTTACACCTTAGGCTCTGCTTCTAACTTGGGCCCAAATTGTAAAATGGCCTTATCTATTGGCGATTTCGTTCCAATTCACACTCCAAGTAATATTCGGCATGCTAATTACATTGCCGGTTGCGAAATTGCATTATCTCTTATAGTTTCCGAGATATGGACTATCGATAATTTACACCTTAGGCTCTGCTTCTAACTTGGGCCCAAATTGTAAAATGGTCTTATCTATTGGCGATTTCGTTCCAATTCACATTCCAAGTAATATTCGGCATGCTAATTACATTGCCGGTTGCCAAATTGCATTATCTCTTATAGTTTCCGAGATATGGACTATCGATAATTTACACCTTAGGCTCTGCTTCTAACTTGGGCCCAAATTGTAAAATGGTCTTATCTATTGGCGATTTCGTTCCAATTCACATTCCAAGTAATATTCGGCATGCTAATTACATTGCCGGTTGCCAAATTGCATTATCTCTTATAGTTTCCGAGATATGGACTATCGATAATTTACACCTTAGGCTCTGCTTCTAACTTGGGCCCAAATTGTAAAATGGTCTTATCTATTGGCGATTTCGTTCCAATTCACATTCCAGGTAATATTCGGCATGCTAATTACATTGCCGGTTGCCAAATTGCATTATCTCTTATAGTTTCCGAGATATGGACTATCGATAATTTACACCTTAGGCTCTGCTTCTAACTTGGGCCCAAATTGTAAAATGGTCTTATCTATTGGCGATTTCGTTCCAATTCACACTCCAAGTAATATTCGGCATGCTAATTACATTGCCGGTTGCGAAATTGCATTATCTCTTATAGTTTCCGAGATATGGACTATCGATAATTTACACCTTAGGCTCTGTTTCTAACTTGGGCCCAAATTGTAAAATGGTCTTATCTATTGGCGATTTCGTTCCAATTCACATTCCAAGTAATATTCGGCATGCTAATTACATTGCCGGTTGCCAAATTGCATTATCTCTTATAGTTTCCGAGATATGGACTATCGATAATTTACACCTTAGGCTCTGCTTCTAACTTGGGCCCACATTGTAAAATGGTCTTATCTATTGGCGATTTCGTTCCAATTCACATTCCAAGTAATATTCGGCATGCTAATTACATTGTCGGTTGCCAAATTGCATTATCTCTTATAGTTTCCGAGATATGGACTATCAATAATTTACACCTTAGGCTCTGCTTCTAACTTGGGCCCAAATTGTAAAATGGTCTTATCTATTGGCGATTTCGTTCCAATTCACATTCCAAGTAATATTCGGCATGCTAATTACATTGCCGGTTGCCAAATTGCATTATCTCTTATAGTTTCCGAGATATGGACTATCGATAATTTACACCTTAGGCTCTGCTTCTAACTTGGGCCCAAATTGTAAAATGGTCTTATCTATTGGCGATTTCGTTCCAATTCACATTCCAAGTAATATTCGGCATGCTAATTACATTGCCGGTTGCCAAATTGAATTATCTCTTATAGTTTCCGAGATATGGACTATCGATAATTTACACCTTAGGCTCTGCTTCTAACTTGGGCCCAAATTGTAAAATGGTCTTACCTATTGGCGATTTCGTTCCAATTCACATTCCAAGTAATATTCGGCATGCTAATTACATTGCCGGTTGCCAAATTGCATTATCTCTTATAGTTTCCGAGATATGGACTATCGATAATTTACACCTTAGGCTCTGCTTCTAACTTGGGCCCAAATTGTAAAATGGTCTTATCTATTGGCGATTTCGTTCCAATTCACATTCCAAGTAATATTCGGCATGCTAATTACATTGCCGGTTGCCAAATTGCATTATCTCTTATAGTTTCCGAGATATGGACTATCGATAATTTACACCTTAGGCTCTGCTTCTAACTTGGGCCCAAATTGTAAAATGGTCTTATCTATTGGCGATTTCGTTCCAATTCACATTCCAAGTAATATTCGGCATGCTAATTACATTGCCGGTTGCCAAATTGCATTATCTCTTATAGTTTCCGAAATATGGACTATCGATAATTTACACCTTAGGCTCTGCTTCTAACTTGGGCCCAAATTGTAAAATGGTCTTATCTATTGGCGATTTCGTTCCAATTCACATTCCAAGTAATATTCGGCATGCTAATTACATTGCCGGTTGCCAAATTGCATTATCTCTTATAGTTTCCGAGATATGGACTATCAATAATTTACACCTTAGGCTCTGCTTCTAACTTGGGCCCAAATTGTAAAATGGTCTTATCTATTGGCGATTTCGTTCCAATTCACATTCCAAGTAATATTCGGCATGCTAATTACATTGCCGGTTGCGAAATTACATTATCTCTTATAGTTTCCGAGATATGGACTATCAATAATTTACACCTTAGGCTCTGCTTCTAACTTGGGCCCAAATTGTAAAATGGTCTTATCTATTGGCGATTTCGTTCCAATTCACATTCCAAGTAATATTCGGCATGCTAATTACATTGCCGGTTGCCAAATTGCATGATCTCTTATAGTTTCCGAGATATGGACTATCGATAATTTATACCTTAGGCTCTGCTTCTAACTTGGGCCCAAATCGTAAAATGGTCTTATTTATTGGCGATTTCGTTCCAATTCACATTCCAAGTAATATTCGGCATGCTAATTACATTGCTGGTTGCCAAATTGCATTATCTCTTATAGTTTCCGAGATATGGACTATCAATAATTTACTCCTTAGGCTCTGCTTCTAACTTGGGCCCAAATTGTAAAATGGTCTTATCTATTGGCGATTTCGTTCCAATTCACATTCCAAGTAATATTCGGCATGCTAATTACATTGCCGGTTGCGAAATTGCATTATCTCTTATAGTTTCCGAGATATGGACTATCGATAATTTACACCTTAGGCTCTGCTTCTAACTTGGGCCCAAATTGTAAAATGGTCATATCTATTGGCGATTTCGTTCCAATTCACATTCCAAGTAATATTCGGCATGCTAATTACATTGCCGGTTGCCAAATTGCATTATCTCTTATAGTTTCCGAGATATGGACTATCGATAATTTACACCTTAGGCTCTGCTTCTAACTTGGGCCCAAATTGTAAAATGGTCTTATCTATTGGCGATTTCGTTCCAATTCACATTCCAAGTAATATTCGGCATGCTAATTACATTGCCGGTTGCCAAATTGCATTATCTCTTATAGTTTCCGAGATATGGACTATCGATAATTTACACCTTAGGCTCTGCTTCTAACTTGGGCCCAAATTGTAAAATGGTCTTACCTATTGGCGATTTCGTTCCAATTCACATTCCAAGTAATATTCGGCATGCTAATTGCATTGCCGGTTGCCAAATTGCATTATCTCTTATAGTTTCCGAGATATGGACTATCGATAATTTACACCTTGGGCTCTGCTTCTAACTTGGGCCCAAATTGTAAAATGGTCTTATCTATTGGCGATTTCGTTCCAATTCTCATTCCAAGTAATATTCGGCATGCTAATTGCATTGCCGGTTGCCAAATTGCATTATCTCTTATAGTTTCCGAGATATTGACTATCGATAATTTACACCTTAGGCTCTGCTTCTAACTTGGGCCCAAATTTTAAAATGGTCTTATCTATTGGCGATTTCGTTCCAATTCTCATTCCAAGTAATATTCGGCATGCTAATTACATTGCCGGTTGCCAAATTGCATTATCTCTTATAGTTTCCGAGATATGGACTATCGATAATTTACACCTTAGGCTCTGCTTCTAACTTGGGCCCAAATTGTAAAATGGTCTTATCTATTGGCGATTTCGTTCCAATTCACATTCCAAGTAATATTCGGCATGCTAATTACATTGCCGGTTGCCAAATTGCATTATCTCTTATAGTTTCCGAGATATGGACTATCGATAATTTACACCTTAGGCTCTGCTTCTAACTTGGGCCCAAATTGTAAAATGGTCTTATCTATTGGCGATTTCGTTCCAATTCACATTCCAAGTAATATTCGGCATGCTAATTACATTGCCGGTTGCCAAATTGCATTATCTCTTATAGTTTCCGAGATATGGACTATCGATAATTTACACCTTAGGCTCTGCTTCTAACTTGGGCCCAAATTGTAAAATGGTCTTATCTATTGGCGATTTCATCCCAATTCACATTCCAAGTGATATTCGGCATGCTAATTACATTGCCGGTTGCGAAATTGCATTATCTCTTATAGTTTCCGAGATATGGACTATCAATAATTTACACCTTAGGCTCTGCTTCTAACTTGGGCCCAAATTGTAAAATGGTCTTATCTATTGGCGATTTCGTTCCAATTCACATTCCAAGTAATATTCGGCATGCTAATTACATTGCCGGTTGCCAAATTGCATTATCTCTTATAGTTTCCGAGATATGGACTATCGATAATTTACACCTGAGGCTCTGCTTCTAACTTGGGCCCAAATTGTAAAATGGTCTTATCTATTGGCGATTTCGTTCCAATTCACATTCCAAGTAATATTCGGCACGCTAATTACATTGCCGGTTGCCAAATTGCATTAGCTCTTATAGTTTCCGAGATATGGACTATCGATAATTTACACCTTAGGCTCTGCTTCTAACTTGGGCCCAAATTGTAAAATGGTCTTATCTATTGGCGATTTAGTTGCAATTCACATTCCAAGTAATATTCGGCATGCTAATTACATTGCCGGTTGCCAAATTGCATTATCTCTTATAGTTTCCGAGATATGGACTATCGATAATTTACACCTTAGGCTCTGCTTCTAACTTGGGCCCAAATTGTAAAATGGTCTTATCTATTGGCGATTTCGTCCCAATTCACATTCCAAGTGATAATCGGCATGCTAATTACATTGCCGGTTGCGAAATTGCATTATCTCTTATAGTTTCCGAGATATGGACTATCAATAATTTACACCTTAGGCTCTGCTTCTAACTTGGGCCCAAATTGTAAAATGGTCTTATCTATTGGCGATTTCGTTCCAATTCACATTCCAAGTAATATTCGGAATGCTAATTACATTGCCGGTTGCCAAATTGCATTATCTCTTATAGTTTCCGAGATATGGACTATCGATAATTTACACCTTAGGCTCTGCTTCTAACTTGGGCCCAAATTGTAAAATGGTCTTATCTATTGGCGATTTCGTTCCAATTCACATTCCAAGTAATATTCGGCATGCTAATTACATTGCCGGTTGCCAAATTGTATTATCTCTTATAGTTTCCGAGATATGGACTATCGATAATTTACACCTTAGGCTCTGCTTCTAACTTGGGCCCAAATTGTAAAATGGTCTTATCTATTGGCGATTTCGTTCCAATTCACATTCCAAGTAATATTCGGCATGCTAATTACATTGCCGGTTGCCAAATTGCATTATCTCTTATAGTTTCCGAGATATGGACTATCGATAATTTACACCTTAGGCTCTGCTTCTAACTTGGGCCCAAATTGTAAAATGGTCTTATCTATTGGCGATTTCGTTCTAATTCACATTCCAAGTAATATTCGGCATGCTAATTACATTGCCGGTTGCCAAATTGCATTATCTCTTATAGTTTCCGAGATATGGACTATCGATAATTTACACCTTAGGCTCTGCTTCTAACTTGGGCCCAAATTGTAAAATGGTCTTATCTATTGGCGATTTCGTTCCAATTCACATTCCAAGTAATATTCGGCATGCTAATTACATTGCCGGTTGCCAAATTGCATTATCTCTTATAGTTTCCGAGATATGGACTATCGATAATTTACACCTTAGGCTCTGCTTCTAACTTGGGCCCAAATTGTAAAATGGTCTTATCTATTGGCGATTTCGTTCCAATTCACATTCCAAGTAATATTCGGCATGCTAATTACATTGCCGGTTGCCAAATTGCATTATCTCTTATAGTTTCCGAGATATGGACTATCGATAATTTACACCATAGGCTCTGCTTATAACTTGGGCCCAAATTGTAAAATGGCCTTATCTATTGGCGATTTCGTTCCAATTCACATTCCAAGTAATATTCGGCATGCTAATTACATTGCCGGTTGCCAAATTGCATTATCTCTTATAGTTTCCGAGATATGGACTATCGATAATTTACACCTTAGGCTCTGCTTCAAACTTGGGCCCAAATTGTAAAATGGTCTTATCTATTGGCGATTTCGTTCCAATTCACACTCCAAGTAATATTCGGCATGCTAATTACATTGCCGGTTGCGAAATTGCATTATCTCTTATAGTTTCCGAGATATGGACTATCGATAATTTACACCTTAGGCTCTGCTTCTAACTTGGGCCCAAATTGTAAAATGGTCTTATCTATTGGCGATTTCGTTCCAATTCACATTCCAAGTAATATTCGGCATGCTAATTACATTGCCGGTTGCCAAATTGCATTATCTCTTATAGTTTCCGAGATATGGACTATCGATAATTTACACCTTAGGCTCTGCTTCTAACTTGGGCCCAAATTGTAAAATGGTCTTATCTATTGGCGATTTCGTTCCAATTCACATTCCAAGTAATATTCGGCATGCTAATTACATTGCCGGATGCCAAATTGCATTATCTCTTATAGTTTCCGAGATATGGACTATCGATAATTTACACCTTAGGCTCTGCTTCTATCTTGGGCCCAAATTGTAAAATGGTCTTATATATTGGCGATTTCGTTCCAATTCACATTCCAAGTAATATTCGGCATGCTAATTACATTGCCGGTTGCCAAATTGCATTATCTCTTATAGTTTCCGAGATATGGACCATCGATAATTTACACCATAGGCTCTGCTTCTAACTTGGGCCCAAATTGTAAAATGGTCTTATCTATTGGCGATTTCGTTCCAATTCACATTCCAAGTAATATTTGGCATGCTAATTACATTGCCGGTTGCCAAATTGCATTATCTCTTATAGTTTCCGAGATATGGACTATCGATAATTTACACCTTAGGCTCTGCTTCTAACTTGCTCCCAAATTGTAAAATGGTCTTATCTATTGGCGATTTCGTTCCGATTCACATTCCAAGTAATATTCGGCATGCTAATTACATTGCCGGTTGCCAAATTGAATTATCTCTTATAGTTTCCGAGATATGGACTATCGATAATTTACACCTTAGGCTCTGCTTCTAACTTGGGCCCAAATTGTAAAATGGTCTTATCTATTGGCGATTTCGTTCCAATTCACATTCCAAGTAATATTCGGCATGCTAATTACATTGCCGGTTGCCAAATTGCATTATCTCTTATAGTTTCCGAGATATGGACTATCGATAATTTACACCTTAGGCTCTGCTTCTAACTTGGGCCCAAATTGTAAAATGGTCTTATCTATTGGCGATTTCGTTCCAATTCACATTCCAAGTAATATTCGGCATGCTAATTACATTGCCGGTTGCCAAATTGCATTATCTCTTATAGTTTCCGAGATATTAACTATCGTTAATTTACACCTAAGGCTCTGCTTCTAACTTGGGCCCAAATTGTAAAATGGCCTTATCTATTGGCGATTTCGTTCCAATTCACATTCCAAGTAATATTCGGCATGCTAATTACATTGCCGGTTGCCAAATTGCATTATCTCTTATAGTTTCCGAGATATGGACTATCGATAATTTACACCTTAGGCTCTGCTTCTAACTTGGGCCCAAATTGTAAAATGATCTTATCTATTGGCGATTTCGTTCCAATTCACATTCCAAGTAATATTCGGCATGCTAATTACATTGCCGGTTGCCAAATTGCATTATCTCTTATAGTTTCCGAGATATGGACTATCGATAATTTACACCTTAGGCTCTGCTTCTAACTTGGGCCCAAATTGTAAAATGGTCTTATCTATTGGCGATTTCGTTCCAATTCACATTCCAAGTAATATTCGGCATGCTAATTACATTGCCGGTTGCCAAATTGAATTATCTCTTATAGTTTCCGAGATATGGACTATCGATAATTTACACCTTAGGCTCTGCTTCTAACTTGGGCCCAAATTGTAAAATGGTCTTACCTATTGGCGATTTCGTTCCAATTCACATTCCAAGTAATATTCGGCATGCTAATTACATTGCCGGTTGCCAAATTGCATTATCTCTTATAGTTTCCGAGATAGGGACTATCGATAATTTACACCTTAGGCTCTGCTTCTAACTTGGGCCCAAATTGTAAAATGGTCTTATCTATTGGCGATTTCGTTCCAATTCACATTCCAAGTAATATTCGGCATGCTAATTACATTGCCGGTTGCCAAATTGCATTATCTCTTATAGTTTCCGAGATATGGACTATCGATAATTTACACCTTAGGCTCTGCTTCTAACTTGAGCCCAAATTGTAAAATGGTCTTATCTATTGGCGATTTCGTTCCAATTCACATTCCAAGTAATATTCGGCATGCTAATTACATTGCCGGTTGCCAAATTGAATTATCTCTTATAGTTTCCGAGATATGGACTATCGATAATTTACACCTTAGGCTCTGCTTCTAACTTGGGCCCAAATTGTAAAATGGTCTTACCTATTGGCGATTTCGTTCCAATTCACATTCCAAGTAATTTTCGGCATGCTAATTACATTGCCGGTTGCCAAATTGCATTATCTCTTATAGTTTCCGAGATATGGACTATCGATAATTTACACCTTAGGCTCTGCTTCTAACTTGGGCCCAAATTGTAAAATGGTCTTATCTATTGGCGATTTCGTTCCAATTCACATTCCAAGTAATATTCGGCATGCTAATTACATTGCCGGTTGCCAAATTGCATTATCTCTTATAGTTTCCGAGATATGGACTATCGATAATTTACACCTTAGGCTCTGCTTCTAACTTGGGCCCAAATTGTAAAATGGTCTTATCTATTGGCGATTTCGTCCCAATTCACATTCCAAGTGATATTCGGCATGCTAATTACATTGCCGGTTGCGAAATTGCATTATCTCTTATAGTTTCCGAGATATGGACTATCGATAATTTACACCTTAGGCTCTGCTTCTAACTTGGGCCCAAATTGTAAAATGGTCTTATCTATTGGCGATTTCGTTCCAATTCACATTCCAAGTAATATTCGGCATGCTAATTACATTGCCGGTTGCCAAATTGCATTATCTCTTATAGTTTCCGAGATATGGACTATCGATAATTTACACCTTAGGCTCTGCTTCTAACTTGGGCCCAAATTGTAAAATGGTCTTATCTATTGGCGATTTCGTTCCAATTCACATTCCAAGTAATATTCGGCATGCTAATTACATTGCCGGTTGCCAAATTGCATTATCTCTTATAGTTTCCGAGATATGGACTATCGATAATTTACACCTTAGGCTCTGCTTCTAACTTGGGCCCAAATTGTAAAATGGTCTTATCTATTGGCGATTTCGTTCCAATTCACATTCCAAGTAATATTCGGCATGCTAATTACATTGCCGGTTGCGAAATTGCATTATCTCTTATAGTTTCCGAGATATGGACTATCGATAATTTACACCTTAGGCTCTGCTTCTAACTTGGGCCCAAATTGTAAAATGGTCTTATCTATTGACGATTTCGTTCCAATTCACATTCCAAGTAATATTCGGCATGCTAATTACATTGCCGGTTGCCAAATTGCATTATCTCTTATAGTTTCCGAGATATGGACTATCGATAATTTACACCTTAGGCTCTGCTTCTTACTTGGGCCCAAATTGTAAAATGGTCTTATCTATTGGCGATTTCGTTCCAATTCACACTCCAAGTAATATTCGGCATGCTAATTACATTGCCGGTTGCGAAATTGTATTATCTCTTATAGTTTCCGAGATATGGACTATCAATAATTTACACCTTAGGCTCTGCTTCTAACTTGGGCCCATATTGTAAAATGGTCTTATCTATTGGCGATTTCGTTCCAATTCACATTCCAAGTAATATTCGGCATGCTAATTACATTGCCGGTTGCCAAATTGCATTATCTCTTATAGTTTCTGAGATATGGACTATCGATAATTTACACCTTAGGCTCTGCTTCTAACTTGGGCCCAAATTGTAAAATGGCCTTATCTATTGGCGATTTCGTCCCAATTCACATTCCAAGTAATATTCGGCATGCTAATTACATTGCCGGTTGCGAAATTGCATTATCTCTTATAGTTTCAGAGATATGGACTATCGATAATTTACACCTTAGGCTCTGCTTCTAACTTGGGCCCAAATTGTAAAATGGTCTTATCTATTGGCAATTTCGTTCCAATTCACATTCCAAGTAATATTCGGCATGCTAATTACATTGCCGGTTGCCAAATTGCATTATCTCTTATAGTTTCCGAGATATGGACTATCGATAATTTACACCTTAGGCTCTGCTTCTAACTTGGGCCCAAATTGTAAAATGGTCTTATCTATTGGCGATTTCGTTCCAATTCACATTCCAAGTAATATTCGGCATGCTAATTACATTGCCGGTTGCCAAATTGCATTATCTCTTATAGTTTCTGAGATATGGACTATCGATAATTTACACCTTAGGCTCTGCTTCTAACTTGGGCCCAAATTGTAAAATGGCCTTATCTATTGGCGATTTCGTTCCAATTCACATTCCAAGTAATATTCGGCATGCTAATTACATTGCCGGTTGCCAAATTGCATTATCTCTTATAGTTTCTGAGATATGGACTATCGATAATTTACACCTTAGGCTCTGCTTCTAACTTGGGCCCAAATTGTAAAATGGTCTTATCTATTGGCAATTTCGTTCCAATTCACATTCCAAGTAATATTCGGCATGCTAATTACATTGCCGGTTGCCAAATTGCATTATCTCTTATAGTTTCAGAGATATGGTCTATCGATAATTTACACCTTAGGCTCTGCTTCTAACTTGGGCCCAAATTGTAAAATGGCCTTATCTATTGGCAATTTCGTTCCAATTCACATTCCAAGTAATATTCGGCATGCTAATTACATTGCCGGTTGCGAAATTGCATTATCTCTTATAGTTTCAGAGATATGGACTATCGATAATTTACACCTTAGGCTCTGCTTCTAACTTGGGCCCAAATTGTAAAATGGTCTTATCTATTGGCGATTTCGTCCCAATTCACATTCCAAGTAATATTCGGCATGCTAATTACATTGCCGGTTGCGAAATTGCATTATCTCTTATAGTTTCAGAGATATGGACTATCGATAATTTACACCTTAGGCTCTGCTTCTAACTTGGGCCCAAATTGTAAAATGGTCTTATCTATTGGCAATTTCGTTCCAATTCACATTCCAAGTAATATTCGGCATGCTAATTACATTGCCGGTTGCCAAATTGCATTATCTCTTATAGTTTCCGAGATATGGACTATCGATAATTTACACCTTAGGCTCTGCTTCTAACTTGGGCCCAAATTGTAAAATGGTCTTATCTATTGGCGATTTCGTTCCAATTCACATTCCAAGTAATATTCGGCATGCTAATTACATTGCCGGTTGCCAAATTGCATTAACTCTTATAGTTTCCGAGATATGGACTATCGATAATTTACACCTTAGGCTCTGCTTCTAACTTGGGCCCAAATTGTAAAATGGTCTTATCTATTGGCGATTTCGTTCCAATTCACATTCCAAGTAATATTCGGCATGCTAATTACATTGCCGGTTGCCAAATTGCATTATCTCTTATAGTTTCCGAGATATGGACTATCGATAATTTACACCATAGGCTCTGCTTATAACTTGGGCCCAAATTGTAAAATGGTCTTATCTATTGGCGATTTCGTTCCAATTCACATTCCAAGTAATATTCGGATTGCTAATTACATTGCCGGTTGCCAAATTGCATTATCTCTTATAGTTTCCGAGATATGGACTATCGATAATTTACACCTTAGGCTCTGCTTCTAACTTGGGCCCAAATTGTAAAATGGTCTTATCTATTGGCGATTTCGTTCCAATTCACATTTCAAGTAATATTCGGCATGCTAATTACATTGCCGGTTGCCAAATTGAATTATCTCTTATAGTTTCCGAGATATGGACTATCGATAATTTACACCTTAGGCTCTGCTTCTAACTTGGGCCCAAATTGTAAAATGGTCTTATCTATTGGCGATTTCGTTCCAATTCACACTCCAAGTAATATTCGGCATGCTAATTACATTGCCGGTTGCCAAATTGCATTATCTCTTATAGTTTCCGAGATATGGACTCTCGATAATTTACACCTTAGGCTCTGCTTCTAACTTGGGCCCAAATTGTAAAATGGTCTTATCTATTGGCGATTTCGTTCCAATTCACACTCCAAGTAATATTCGGCATGCTAATTACATTGCCGGTTGCCAAATTGCATTATCTCTTATAGTTTCCGAGATATGGACTCTCGATAATTTACACCTTAGGCTCTGCTTCTAACTTGGGCCCAAATTGTAAAATGGTCTTATCTATTGGCGATTTCGTTCCAATTCACATTCCAAGTAATATTCGGCATGCTAATTACATTGCCGGTTGCCAAATTGCATTATCTCTTATAGTTTCCGAGATATGGACTATCGATAATTTACACCTTAGGCTCTGCTTCTAACTTGGGCCCAAATTGTAAAATGGTCTTATCTATTGGCGATTTCGTCCCAATTCACATTCCAAGTGATATTCGGCATGCTAATTACATTGCCGATTGCCAAATTGCATTATCTCTTATAGTTTCCGAGATATGGACTATCAATAATTTACACCTTAGGCTCTGCTTCTAACTTGGGCCCAAATTGTAAAATGGTCTTATCTATTGGCGATTTCGTTCCAATTCACATTCCAAGTAATATTCGGCATGCTAATTACATTGCCGGTTGCCAAATTGCATTATCTCTTATAGTTTCCGAGATATGGACTATCGATAATTTACACCTTAGGCTCTGCTTCTATCTTGGGCCCAAATTGTAAAATGGTCTTATCTATTGGCGATTTCGTTCCAATTCACATTCCAAGTAATATTCGGCATGCTAATTACATTGCCGGTTGCCAAATTGCATTATCTCTTATAGTTTCCGAGATATGGACCATCGATAATTTACACATTAGGCTCTGCTTCTAACTTGGGCCCAAATTGTAAAATGGTCTTATCTATTGGCGATTTCGTTCCAATTCACATTCCAAGTAATATTCGGCATGCTAATTACATTGCCGGTTGCCAAAATTGCATTATCTCTTATAGTTTCCGAGATATGGACTATCGATAATTTACACCTTAGGCTCTGCTTCTAACTTGGGCAAAAATTGTAAAATGGTCTTATCTATTGGCGATTTCGTTCCAATTCACATTCCAAGTAATATTCGGCATGCTAATTACATTGCCGGTTGCCAAATTGCATTATCTCTTATAGTTTCCGAGATATGGACTATCGATAATTTACACCTTAGGCTCTGCTTCTAACTTGGGCCCAAATTGTAAAATGGTCTTATCTATTGGCGATTTCGTTCCAATTCACATTCCAAGTAATATTCGGCATGCTAATTACATTGCCGGTTGCGAAATTGCATTATCTCTTATAGTTTCCGAGATATGGACTATCGATAATTTACACCTTAGGCTCTGCTTCTAACTTGGGTCCAAACTGTAAAATGGTCTTATCTATTGGCGATTTCGTTCCAATTCACACTCCAAGTAATATTCGGCATGCTAATTACATTGCCGGTTGCCAAATTGCATTATCTCTTATAGTTTCCGAGATATGGACTCTCGTTAATTTACACCTAAGGCTCTGCTTCTAACTTGGGCCCAAATTGTAAAATGGCCTTATCTATTGGCGATTTCGTTCCAATTCACATTCCAAGTAATATTCGGCATGCTAATTACATTGCCGGTTGCCAAATTGCATTATCTCTTATAGTTTCCGAGATATGGACTATCGATAATTTACACCTTAGGCTCTGCTTCTAACTTGGGCCCAAATTGTAAAATGGTCTTATCTATTGGCGATTTCGTCCCAATTCACATTCCAAGTGATATTCGGCATGCTAATTACATTGCCGGTTGCCAAATTGCATTATCTCTTATAGTTTCCGAGATATGGACTATCAATAATTTACACCTTAGGCTCTGCTTCTAACTTGGGCCCAAATTGTAAAATGGTCTTATCTATTGGCGATTTCGTTCCAATTCACATTCCAAGTAATATTCGGCATGCTAATTACATTGCCGGTTGCCAAATTGCATTATCTCTTATAGTTTCCGAGATATGGACTATCGATAATTTACACATTAGGCTCTGCTTCTAACTTGGGCCCAAATTGTAAAATGGTCTTACCTATTGGCGATTTCGTTCCAATTCACATTCCAAGTAATATTCGGCATGCTAATTACATTGCCGGTTGCCAAATTGCATTATCTCTTATAGTTTCCGAGATATGGACTATCGATAATTTACACCTTAGGCTCTGCTTCTAACTTGGGCCCAAATTGTAAAATGGTCTTATCTATTGGCGATTTCGTTCCAATTCACATTCCAAGTAATATTCGGCATGCTAATTACATTGCCGGTTGCCAAATTGCATTATCTCTTATAGTTTCCGAGATATGGACTATCGATAATTTACACCTTAGGCTCTGCTTCTAACTTGAGCCCAAATTGTAAAATGGTCTTATCTATTGGCGATTTCGTTCCAATTCACACTCCTAGTAATATTCGGCATACTAATTACATTGCCGGTTGCGAAATTGCATTATCTCTTATAGTTTCCGAGATATGGACTATCGATAATTTACACCTTAGGCTCTGCTTCTAACTTGGGCCCAAATTGTAAAATGGTCTTACCTATTGGCGATTTCGTTCCAATTCACATTCCAAGTAATATTCGGCATGCTAATTACATTGCCGGTTGCCAAATTGCATTATCTCTTATAGTTTCCGAGATATGGACTATCGATAATTTACACCTTAGGCTCTGCTTCTAACTTGGGCCCAAATTGTAAAATGGTCTTATCTATTGGCGATTTCGTTCCAATTCACATTCCAAGTAATATTCGGCATTCTAATTACATTGCCGGTTGCCAAATTGCATTATCTCTTATAGTTCCCGAGATATGGACTATCGATAATTTACACCTTAGGCTCTGCTTCTAACTTGGGCCCAAATTGTAAAATGGTCTTATCTATTGGCGATTTCGTCCCAATTCACATTCCAAGTGATATTCGGCATGCTAATTACATTGCCGGTTGCCAAATTGCATTATCTCTTATAGTTTCCGAGATATGGACTATCGATACTTTACACCTTAGGCTCTGCTTCTAACTTGGGCCCAAATTGTAAAATGGTCTTATCTATTGGCGATTTCGTTCCAATTCACATTCCAAGTAATATTCGGCATGCTGATTACATTGCCGGTTGCCAAATTGCATTAACTCTTATAGTTTCCGAGATATGGACTATCGATAATTTACACCTTAGGCTCTGCTTCTAACTTGGGCCCAAATTGTAAAATGGTCTTATCTATTGGCGATTTCGTTCCAATTCACATTCCAAGTAATATTCGGCATGCTAATTTCATTGCCGGTTGCCAAATTGCATTATCTCTTATAGTTTCCGAGATATGGACTATCGATAATTTACACCATAGGCTCTGCTTCTAACTTGGGCCCAAATTGTAAAATGGCCTTATCTATTGGCGATTTCGTTCCAATTCACATTCCAAGTAATATTCGGCATGCTAATTACATTGCCGGTTGCCAAATTGCATTATCTCTTATAGTTTCCGAGTTATGGACTATCGATAATTTACACCTTAGGCTCTGCTTCTAACTTGGGCCCAAATTGTAAAATGGTCTTATCTATTGGCGATTTCGTTCCAATTCACATTCCAAGTAATATTCGGCATGCTAATTACATTGCCGGTTGCCAAATTGCATTATCTCTTATAGTTTCCGAGATATGGACTATCGATAATTTACACCTTAGGCTCTGCTTCTAACTTGGACCCAAATTGTAAAATGGTCTTATCTATTGGCGATTTCGTCCCAATTCACATTCCAAGTGATATTCGGCATGCTAATTACATTGCCGGTTGCGAAATTGCATTATCTCTTATAGTTTCCGAGATATGGACTATCAATTATTTACACCTTAGGCTCTGCTTCTAACTTGGGCCCAAATTGTAAAATGGTCTTATCTATTGGCGATTTCGTTCCAATTCACATTCCAAGTAATATTCGGCATGCTAATTACATTGCCGGTTGCCAAATTGCATTATCTCTTATAGTTTCCGAGATATGGACTATCGATAATTTACACCTTAGGCTCTGCTTCTAACTTGGGCCCAAATTGTAAAATGGTCTTATCTATTGGCGATTTCGTTCCAATTCACATTCCAAGTAATATTCGGCATGCTAATTACATTGCCGGTTGCCAAATTGCATTATCTCTTATAGTTTCCGAGATATGGACTATCGATAATTTACACCTTAGGCTCTGCTTCAAACTTGGGCCCAAATTGTAAAATGGTCTTATCTATTGGCGATTTCGTTCCAATTCACACTCCAAGTAATATTCGGCATGCTAATTACATTGCCGGTTGCGAAATTGCATTATCTCTTATAGTTTCCGAGATATGGACTATCGATAATTTACACCTTAGGCTCTGCTTCTAACTTGGGCCCAAATTGTAAAATGGACTTATCTATTGGCGATTTCGTTCCAATTCACATTCCAAGTAATATTCGGCATGCTAATTACATTGCCGGTTGCCAAATTGCATTATCTCTTATAGTTTCCGAGATATGGACTATCGATAATTTACACCTTAGGCTCTGCTTCTAACTTGGGCCCAAATTGTAAAATGGTCTTATCTATTGGCGATTTCGTTCCAATTCACATTCCAAGTAATATTCGGCATGCTAATTACATTGCCGGATGCCAAATTGCATTATCTCTTATAGTTTCCGAGATATGGACTATCGATAATTTACACCTTAGGCTCTGCTTCTATCTTGGGCCCAAATTGTAAAATGGCCTTATCTATTGGCGATTTCGTTCCAATTCACATTCCAAGTAATATTCGGCATGCTAATTACATTGCCGGTTGCCAAATTGCATTATCTCTTATAGTTTCCGAGATATGGACTATCGATAATTTACACCATAGGCTCTGCTTCTAACTTGGGCCCAAATTGTAAAATGGTCTTATCTATTGGCGATTTCGTTCCAATTCACATTTCAAGTAATATTCGGCATGCTAATTACATTGCCGGTTGCCAAATTGAATTATCTCTTATAGTTTCCGAGATATGGACTATCGATAATTTACACCTTAGGCTCTGCTTCTAACTTGCTCCCAAATTGTAAAATGGTCTTATCTATTGGCGATTTCGTTCCAATTCATATTCCAAGTAATATTCGGCATGCTAATTACATTGCCGGTTGTCAAATTGCATTATCTCTTATAGTTTCCGAGATATGGACTATCGATAATTTACACCTTAGGCTCTGCTTCTAACTTGGGCCCAAATTGTAAAATGGTCTTACCTATTGGCGATTTCGTTCCAATTCACATTCCAAGTAATATTCGGCATGCTAATTACATTGCCGGTTGCCAAATTGCATTATCTCTTATAGTTTCCGAGATAGGGACTATCGATAATTTACACCTTAGGCTCTGCTTCTAACTTGGGTCCAAATTGTAAAATGGTCTTATCTATTGGCGATTTCGTTCCAATTCACATTCCAAGTAATATTCGGCATGCTAATTACATTGCCGGTTGCCAAATTGCATTATCTCTTATAGTTTCCGAGATATTAACTATCGTTAATTTACACCTAAGGCTCTGCTTCTAACTTGGGCCCAAATTGTAAAATGGCCTTATCTATTGGCGATTTCGTTCCAATTCACATTCCAAGTAATATTCGGCATGCTAATTACATTGCCGGTTGCCAAATTGCATTATCTCTTATAGTTTCCGAGATATGGACTATCGATAATTTACACCTTAGGCTCTGCTTCTAACTTGGGCCCAAATTGTAAAATGATCTTATCTATTGGCGATTTCGTTCCAATTCACATTCCAAGTAATATTCGGCATGCTAATTACATTGCCGGTTGCCAAATTGCATTATCTCTTATAGTTTCCGAGATATGGACTATCGATAATTTACACCTTAGGCTCTGCTTCTAACTTGGGCCCAAATTGTAAAATGGTCTTATCTATTGGCGATTTCGTTCCAATTCACATTCCAAGTAATATTCGGCATGCTAATTACATTGCCGGTTGCCAAATTGAATTATCTCTTATAGCTTCCGAGATATGGACTATCGATAATTTACACCTTAGGCTCTGCTTCTAACTTGGGCCCAAATTGTAAAATGGTCTTACCTATTGGCGATTTCGTTCCAATTCACATTCCAAGTAATATTCGGCATGCTAATTACATTGCCGGTTGCCAAATTGCATTATCTCTTATAGTTTCCGAGATAGGGACTATCGATAATTTACACCTTAGGCTCTGCTTCTAACTTGGGCCCAAATTGTAAAATGGTCTTATCTATTGGCGATTTCGTTCCAATTCACATTCCAAGTAATATTCGGCATGCTAATTACATTGCCGGTTGCCAAATTGCATTATCTCTTATAGTTTCCGAGATATGGACTATCGATAATTTACACCTTAGGCTCTGCTTCTAACTTGGACCCAAATTGTAAAATGGTCTTATCTATTGGCGATTTCGTCCCAATTCACATTCCAAGTAATATTCGGCATGCTAATTACATTGCCGGTTGCGAAATTGCATTATCTCTTATAGTTTCCGAGATATGGACTATCGATAATTTACACCTTAGGCTCTGCTTCTAACTTGGGCCCAAATTGTAAAATGGTCTTACCTATTGGCGATTTCGTTCCAATTCACATTCCAAGTAATATTCGGCATGCTAATTACATTGCCGGTTGCCAAATTGCATTATCTCTTATAGTTTCCGAGATATGGACTATCGATAATTTACACCTTAGGCTCTGCTTCTAACTTGGGCCCAAATTGTAAAATGGTCTTATCTATTGGCGATTTCGTTCCAATTCACATTCCAAGTAATATTCGGCATGCTAATTACATTGCCGGTTGCCAAATTGCATTATCTCTTATAGTTCCCGAGATATGGACTATCGATAATTTACACCTTAGGCTCTGCTTCTAACTTGGGCCCAAATTGTAAAATGGTCTTATCTATTGGCGATTTCGTTCCAATTCACACTCCAAGTAATATTCGGCATGCTAATTACATTGCCGGTTGCGAAATTGCATTATCTCTTATAGTTTCCGAGATATGGACTATCGATAATTTACACCTTAGGCTCTGCTTCTAACTTGGGCCCAAATTGTAAAATGGTCTTATCTATTGGCGATTTCGTTCCAATTCACATTCCAAGTAATATTCGGCATGCTAATTACATTGCCGGTTGCCAAATTGCATTATCTCTTATAGTTTCCGAGATATGGACTATCGATAATTTACACCTTAGGCTCTGCTTCTAACTTGGGCCCAAATTGTAAAATGGTCTTATCTATTGGCGATTTCGTTCCAATTCACATTCCAAGTAATATTCGGCATGCTAATTACATTGCCGGATGCCAAATTGCATTATCTCTTATAGTTTCCGAGATATGGACTATCGATAATTTACACCTTAGGCTCTGCTTCTATCTTGGGCCCAAATTGTAAAATGGTCTTATATATTGGCGATTTCGTTCCAATTCACATTCCAAGAAATATTCGGCATGCTAATTACATTGCCGGTTGCCAAATTGCATTATCTCTTATAGTTTCCGAGATATGGACCATCGATAATTTACACCATAGGCTCTGCTTCTAACTTGGGCCCAAATTGTAAAATGGTCTTATCTATTGGCGATTTCGTTCCAATTCACATTCCAAGTAATATTTGGCATGCTAATTACATTGCCGGTTGCCAAATTGCATTATCTCTTATAGTTTCCGAGATATGGACTATCGATAATTTACACCTTAGGCTCTGCTTCTAACTTGCTCCCAAATTGTAAAATGGTCTTATCTATTGGCGATTTCGTTCCAATTCACACTCCAAGTAATATTCGGCATGCTAATTACATTGCCGGTTGCCAAATTGAATTATCTCTTATAGTTTCCGAGATATGGACTATCGATAATTTACACCTTAGGCTCTGCTTCTAACTTGGGCCCAAATTGTAAAATGGTCTTATCTATTGGCGATTTCGTTCCAATTCACATTCCAAGTAATATTCGGCATGCTAATTACATTGCCGGTTGCCAAATTGCATTATCTCTTATAGTTTCCGAGATATGGACTATCGATAATTTACACCTTAGGCTCTGCTTCTAACTTGGGCCCAAATTGTAAAATGGCCTTATCTATTGGCGATTTCGTTCCAATTCACATTCCAAGTAATATTCGGCATGCTAATTACATTGCCGGTTGCCAAATTGCATTATCTCTTATAGTTTCCGAGATATTAACTATCGTTAATTTACACCTAAGGCTCTGCTTCTAACTTGGGCCCAAATTGTAAAATGGCCTTATCTATTGGCGATTTCGTTCCAATTCACATTCCAAGTAATATTCGGCATGCTAATTACATTGCCGGTTGCCAAATTGCATTATCTCTTATAGTTTCCGAGATATGGACTATCGATAATTTACACCTTAGGCTCTGCTTCTAACTTGGGCCCAAATTGTAAAATGATCTCATCTATTGGCGATTTCGTTCCAATTCACATTCCAAGTAATATTCGGCATGCTAATTACATTGCCGGTTGCCAAATTGCATTATCTCTTATAGTTTCCGAGATATGGACTATCGATAATTTACACCTTAGGCTCTGCTTCTAACTTGGGCCCAAATTGTAAAATGGTCTTATCTATTGGCGATTTCGTTCCAATTCACATTCCAAGTAATATTCGGCATGCTAATTACATTGCCGGTTGCCAAATTGAATTATCTCTTATAGCTTCCGAGATATGGACTATCGATAATTTACACCTTAGGCTCTGCTTCTAACTTGGGCCCAAATTGTAAAATGGTCTTACCTATTGGCGATTTCGTTCCAATTCACATTCCAAGTAATATTCGGCATGCTAATTACATTGCCGGTTGCCAAATTGCATTATCTCTTATAGTTTCCGAGATAGGGACTATCGATAATTTACACCTTAGGCTCTGCTTCTAACTTGGGCCCAAATTGTAAAATGGTCTTATCTATTGGCGATTTCGTTCCAATTCACATTCCAAGTAATATTCGGCATGCTAATTACATTGCCGGTTGCCAAATTGCATTATCTCTTATAGTTTCCGAGATATGGACTATCGATAATTTACACCTTAGGCTCTGCTTCTAACTTGGGCCCAAATTGTAAAATGGTCTTATCTATTGGCTATTTCGTTCCAATTCATATTCCAAGTAATATTCGGCATGCTAATTACATTGCCGGTTGTCAAATTGCATTATCTCTTATAGTTTCCGAGATATGGACTATCGATAATTTACACTTTAGGCTCTGCTTCTAACTTGGGCCCAAATTGTAAAATGGTCTTACCTATTGGCGATTTCGTTCCAATTCACATTCCAAGTAATATTCGGCATGCTAATTACATTGCCGGTTGCCAAATTGCATTATCTCTTATAGTTTCCGAGATATGGACTATCGATAATTTACACCTTAGGCTCTGCTTCTAACTTGGGCCCAAATTGTAAAATGGTCTTATCTATTGGCGATTTCGTTCCAATTCACATTCCAAGTAATATTCGGCATGCTAATTACATTGCCGGTTGCCAAATTGCATTATCTCTTATAGTTCCCGAGATATGGACTATCGATAATTTACACCTTAGGCTCTGCTTCTAACTTGGGCCCAAATTGTAAAATGGTCTTATCTATTGGCGATTTCGTCCCAATTCACATTCCAAGTGATATTCGGCATGCTAATTACATTGCCGGTTGCGAAATTGCATTATCTCTTATAGTTTCCGAGATATGGACTATCGATAATTTACACCTTAGGCTCTGCTTCTAACTTGGGCCCAAATTGTAAAATGGTCTTATCTATTGGCGATTTCGTTCCAATTCACATTCCAAGTAATATTCGGCATGCTAATTACATTGCCGGTTGCCAAATTGCATTATCTCTTATAGTTTCCGAGATATGGACTATCGATAATTTACACCTTAGGCTCTGCTTCTAACTTGGGCCCAAATTGTAAAATGGTTTTATCTATTGGCGATTTCGTTCCAATTCACATTCCAAGTAATATTCGGCATGCTAATTACATTGCCGGTTGCCAAATTGCATTATCTCTTATAGTTTCCGAGATATGGACTATCGATAATTTACACCTTAGGCTCTGCTTCTAACTTGGGCCCAAATTGTAAAATGGTCTTATCTATTGACGATTTCGTTCCAATTCACATTCCAAGTAATATTCGGCATGCTAATTACATTGCCTGTTGCCAAATTGCATTATCTCTTATAGTTTCCGAGATATGGACTATCGATAATTTACACCTTAGGCTCTGCTTCTAACTTGGGCCCAAATTGTAAAATGGTCTTATCTATTGGCGATTTCGTTCCAATTCACATTCCAAGTAATATTCGGCATGCTAATTACATTGCCGGTTGCCAAATTGCATTATCTCTTATAGTTTCCGAGATATGGACTATCGATAATTTACACCTTAGGCTCTGCTTCTAACTTGGGCCCAAATTGTAAAATGGTCTTATCTATTGGCGATTTCGTCCCAATTCACATTCCAAGTGATATTCGGCATGCTAATTACATTGCCGGTTGCGAAATTGCATTATCTCTTATAGTTTCCGAGATATGGACTATCAATAATTTACACCTTAGGCTCTGCTTCTAACTTGGGCCCAAATTGTAAAATGGTCTTATCTATTGGCGATTTCGTTCCAATTCACATTCCAAGTAATATTCGGCATGCTAATTACATTGCCGGTTGCCAAATTGCATTATCTCTTATAGTTTCCGAGATATGGACTATCGATAATTTACACCTTAGGCTCTGCTTCTAACTTGGGCCCAAATTGTAAAATGGTCTTATCTATTGGCGATTTCGTTCCAATTCACATTCCAAGTAATATTCGGCATGCTAATTACATTGCCGGTTGCCAAATTGCATTATCTCTTATAGTTTCCGAGATATGGACTATCGATAATTTACACCTTAGGCTCTGCTTCAAACTTGGGCCCAAATTGTAAAATGGTCTTATCTATTGGCGATTTCGTTCCAATTCACACTCCAAGTAATATTCGGCATGCTAATTACATTGCCGGTTGCGAAATTGCATTATCTCTTATAGTTTCCGAGATATGGACTATCGATAATTTACACCTTAGGCTCTGCTTCTAACTTGGGCCCAAATTGTAAAATGGTCTTATCTATTGGCAATTTCGTTCCAATTCACATTCCAAGTAATATTCGGCATGCTAATTACATTGCCGGTTGCCAAATTGCATTATCTCTTATAGTTTCCGAGATATGGACTATCGATAATTTACACCTTAGGCTCTGCTTCTAACTTGGGCCCAAATTGTAAAATGGTCTTATCTATTGGCGATTTCGTTCCAATTCACATTCCAAGTAATATTCGGCATGCTAATTACATTGCCGGATGCCAAATTGCATTATCTCTTATAGTTTCCGAGATATGGACTATCGATAATTTACACCTTAGGCTCTGCTTCTATCTTGGGCCCAAATTGTAAAATGGTCTTATATATTGGCGATTTCGTTCCAATTCACATTCCAAGAAATATTCGGCATGCTAATTACATTGCCGGTTGCCAAATTGCATTATCTCTTATAGTTTCCGAGATATGGACCATCGATAATTTACACCATAGGCTCTGCTTCTAACTTGGGCCCAAATTGTAAAATGGTCTTATCTATTGGCGATTTCGTTCCAATTCACATTCCAAGTAATATTTGGCATGCTAATTACATTGCCGGTTGCCAAATTGCATTATCTCTTATAGTTTCCGAGATATGGACTATCGATAATTTACACCTTAGGCTCTGCTTCTAACTTGCTCCCAAATTGTAAAATGGTCTTATCTATTGGCGATTTCGTTCCAATTCACATTCCAAGTAATATTCGGCATGCTAATTACATTGCCGGTTGCCAAATTGAATTATCTCTTATAGTTTCCGAGATATGGACTATCGATAATTTACACCTTAGGCTCTGCTTCTAACTTGGGCCCAAATTGTAAAATGGTCTTATCTATTGGCGATTTCGTTCCAATTCACATTCCAAGTAATATTCGGCATGCTAATTACATTGCCGGTTGCCAAATTGCATTATCTCTTATAGTTTCCGAGATATGGACTATCGATAATTTACACCTTAGGCTCTGCTTCTAACTTGGGCCCAAATTGTAAAATGGCCTTATCTATTGGCGATTTCGTTCCAATTCACATTCCAAGTAATATTCGGCATGCTAATTACATTGCCGGTTGCCAAATTGCATTATCTCTTATAGTTTCCGAGATATTAACTATCGTTAATTTACACCTAAGGCTCTGCTTCTAACTTGGGCCCAAATTGTAAAATGGCCTTATCTATTGGCGATTTCGTTCCAATTCACATTCCAAGTAATATTCGGCATGCTAATTACATTGCCGGTTGCCAAATTGCATTATCTTTTATAGTTTCCGAGATATGGACTATCGATAATTTACACCTTAGGCTCTGCTTCTAACTTGGGCCCAAATTGTAAAATGATCTCATCTATTGGCGATTTCGTTCCAATTCACATTCCAAGTAATATTCGGCATGCTAATTACATTGCCGGTTGCCAAATTGCATTATCTCTTATAGTTTCCGAGATATGGACTATCGATAATTTACACCTTAGGCTCTGCTTCTAACTTGGGCCCAAATTGTAAAATGGTCTTATCTATTGGCGATTTCGTTCCAATTCACATTCCAAGTAATATTCGGCATGCTAATTACATTGCCGGTTGCCAAATTGAATTATCTCTTATAGCTTCCGAGATATGGACTATCGATAATTTACACCTTAGGCTCTGCTTCTAACTTGGGCCCAAATTGTAAAATGGTCTTACCTATTGGCGATTTCGTTCCAATTCACATTCCAAGTAATATTCGGCATGCTAATTACATTGCCGGTTGCCAAATTGCATTATCTCTTATAGTTTCCGAGATAGGGATTATCGATAATTTACACCTTAGGCTCTGCTTCTAACTTGGGCCCAAATTGTAAAATGATCTTATCTATTGGCGATTTCGTTCCAATTCACATTCCAAGTAATATTCGGCATGCTAATTACATTGCCGGTTGCCAAATTGCATTATCTCTTATAGTTTCCGAGATATGGACTATCGATAATTTACACCTTAGGCTCTGCTTCTAACTTGGGCCCAAATTGTAAAATGATCTTATCTATTGGCGATTTCGTTCCAATTCACATTCCAAGTAATATTCGGCATGCTAATTACATTGCCGGTTGCCAAATTGCATTATCTCTTATAGTTTCCGAGATATGGACTATCGATAATTTACACCTTAGGCTCTGCTTCTAACTTGGGCCCAAATTGTAAAATGGTCTTATCTATTGGCGATTTCGTTCCAATTCACATTCCAAGTAATATTCGGCATGCTAATTACATTGCCGGTTGCCAAATTGAATTATCTCTTATAGCTTCCGAGATATGGACTATCGATAATTTACACCTTAGGCTCTGCTTCTAACTTGGGCCCAAATTGTAAAATGGTCTTACCTATTGGCGATTTCGTTCCAATTCACATTCCAAGTAATATTCGGCATGCTAATTACATTGCCGGTTGCCAAATTGCATTATCTCTTATAGTTTCCGAGATAGGGACTATCGATAATTTACACCTTAGGCTCTGCTTCTAACTTGGGCCCAAATTGTAAAATGGTCTTATCTATTGGCGATTTCGTTCCAATTCACATTCCAAGTAATATTCGGCATGCTAATTACATTGCCGGTTGCCAAATTGCATTATCTCTTATAGTTTCCGAGATATGGACTATCGATAATTTACACCTTAGGCTCTGCTTCTAACTTGGACCCAAATTGTAAAATGGTCTTATCTATTGGCGATTTCGTCCCAATTCACATTCCAAGTAATATTCGGCATGCTAATTACATTGCCGGTTGCGAAATTGCATTATCTCTTATAGTTTCCGAGATATGGACTATCGATAATTTACACCTTAGGCTCTGCTTCTAACTTGGGCCCAAATTGTAAAATGGTCTTACCTATTGGCGATTTCGTTCCAATTCACATTCCAAGTAATATTCGGCATGCTAATTACATTGCCGGTTGCCAAATTGCATTATCTCTTATAGTTTCCGAGATATGGACTATCGATAATTTACACCTTAGGCTCTGCTTCTAACTTGGGCCCAAATTGTAAAATGGTCTTATCTATTGGCGATTTCGTTCCAATTCACATTCCAAGTAATATTCGGCATGCTAATTACATTGCCGGTTGCCAAATTGCATTATCTCTTATAGTTCCCGAGATATGGACTATCGATAATTTACACCTTAGGCTCTGCTTCTAACTTGGGCCCAAATTGTAAAATGGTCTTATCTATTGGCGATTTCGTTCCAATTCACACTCCAAGTAATATTCGGCATGCTAATTACATTGCCGGTTGCGAAATTGCATTATCTCTTATAGTTTCCGAGATATGGACTATCGATAATTTACACCTTAGGCTCTGCTTCTAACTTGGGCCCAAATTGTAAAATGGTCTTATCTATTGGCGATTTCGTTCCAATTCACATTCCAAGTAATATTCGGCATGCTAATTACATTGCCGGTTGCCAAATTGCATTATCTCTTATAGTTTCCGAGATATGGACTATCGATAATTTACACCTTAGGCTCTGCTTCTAACTTGGGCCCAAATTGTAAAATGGTCTTATCTATTGGCGATTTCGTTCCAATTCACATTCCAAGTAATATTCGGCATGCTAATTACATTGCCGGATGCCAAATTGCATTATCTCTTATAGTTTCCGAGATATGGACTATCGATAATTTACACCTTAGGCTCTGCTTCTATCTTGGGCCCAAATTGTAAAATGGTCTTATATATTGGCGATTTCGTTCCAATTCACATTCCAAGAAATATTCGGCATGCTAATTACATTGCCGGTTGCCAAATTGCATTATCTCTTATAGTTTCCGAGATATGGACCATCGATAATTTACACCATAGGCTCTGCTTCTAACTTGGGCCCAAATTGTAAAATGGTCTTATCTATTGGCGATTTCGTTCCAATTCACATTCCAAGTAATATTTGGCATGCTAATTACATTGCCGGTTGCCAAATTGCATTATCTCTTATAGTTTCCGAGATATGGACTATCGATAATTTACACCTTAGGCTCTGCTTCTAACTTGCTCCCAAATTGTAAAATGGTCTTATCTATTGGCGATTTCGTTCCAATTCACACTCCAAGTAATATTCGGCATGCTAATTACATTGCCGGTTGCCAAATTGAATTATCTCTTATAGTTTCCGAGATATGGACTATCGATAATTTACACCTTAGGCTCTGCTTCTAACTTGGGCCCAAATTGTAAAATGGTCTTATCTATTGGCGATTTCGTTCCAATTCACATTCCAAGTAATATTCGGCATGCTAATTACATTGCCGGTTGCCAAATTGCATTATCTCTTATAGTTTCCGAGATATGGACTATCGATAATTTACACCTTAGGCTCTGCTTCTAACTTGGGCCCAAATTGTAAAATGGCCTTATCTATTGGCGATTTCGTTCCAATTCACATTCCAAGTAATATTCGGCATGCTAATTACATTGCCGGTTGCCAAATTGCATTATCTCTTATAGTTTCCGAGATATTAACTATCGTTAATTTACACCTAAGGCTCTGCTTCTAACTTGGGCCCAAATTGTAAAATGGCCTTATCTATTGGCGATTTCGTTCCAATTCACATTCCAAGTAATATTCGGCATGCTAATTACATTGCCGGTTGCCAAATTGCATTATCTCTTATAGTTTCCGAGATATGGACTATCGATAATTTACACCTTAGGCTCTGCTTCTAACTTGGGCCCAAATTGTAAAATGATCTCATCTATTGGCGATTTCGTTCCAATTCACATTCCAAGTAATATTCGGCATGCTAATTACATTGCCGGTTGCCAAATTGCATTATCTCTTATAGTTTCCGAGATATGGACTATCGATAATTTACACCTTAGGCTCTGCTTCTAACTTGGGCCCAAATTGTAAAATGGTCTTATCTATTGGCGATTTCGTTCCAATTCACATTCCAAGTAATATTCGGCATGCTAATTACATTGCCGGTTGCCAAATTGAATTATCTCTTATAGCTTCCGAGATATGGACTATCGATAATTTACACCTTAGGCTCTGCTTCTAACTTGGGCCCAAATTGTAAAATGGTCTTACCTATTGGCGATTTCGTTCCAATTCACATTCCAAGTAATATTCGGCATGCTAATTACATTGCCGGTTGCCAAATTGCATTATCTCTTATAGTTTCCGAGATAGGGACTATCGATAATTTACACCTTAGGCTCTGCTTCTAACTTGGGCCCAAATTGTAAAATGGTCTTATCTATTGGCGATTTCGTTCCAATTCACATTCCAAGTAATATTCGGCATGCTAATTACATTGCCGGTTGCCAAATTGCATTATCTCTTATAGTTTCCGAGATATGGACTATCGATAATTTACACCTTAGGCTCTGCTTCTAACTTGGGCCCAAATTGTAAAATGGTCTTATCTATTGGCTATTTCGTTCCAATTCATATTCCAAGTAATATTCGGCATGCTAATTACATTGCCGGTTGTCAAATTGCATTATCTCTTATAGTTTCCGAGATATGGACTATCGATAATTTACACTTTAGGCTCTGCTTCTAACTTGGGCCCAAATTGTAAAATGGTCTTACCTATTGGCGATTTCGTTCCAATTCACATTCCAAGTAATATTCGGCATGCTAATTACATTGCCGGTTGCCAAATTGCATTATCTCTTATAGTTTCCGAGATATGGACTATCGATAATTTACACCTTAGGCTCTGCTTCTAACTTGGGCCCAAATTGTAAAATGGTCTTATCTATTGGCGATTTCGTTCCAATTCACATTCCAAGTAATATTCGGCATGCTAATTACATTGCCGGTTGCCAAATTGCATTATCTCTTATAGTTCCCGAGATATGGACTATCGATAATTTACACCTTAGGCTCTGCTTCTAACTTGGGCCCAAATTGTAAAATGGTCTTATCTATTGGCGATTTCGTCCCAATTCACATTCCAAGTGATATTCGGCATGCTAATTACATTGCCGGTTGCGAAATTGCATTATCTCTTATAGTTTCCGAGATATGGACTATCGATAATTTACACCTTAGGCTCTGCTTCTAACTTGGGCCCAAATTGTAAAATGGTCTTATCTATTGGCGATTTCGTTCCAATTCACATTCCAAGTAATATTCGGCATGCTAATTACATTACCGGTTGCCAAATTGCATTATCTCTTATAGTTTCCGAGATATGGACTATCGATAATTTACACCTTAGGCTCTGCTTCTAACTTGGGCCCAAATTGTAAAATGGTTTTATCTATTGGCGATTTCGTTCCAATTCACATTCCAAGTAATATTCGGCATGCTAATTACATTGCCGGTTGCCAAATTGCATTATCTCTTATAGTTTCCGAGATATGGACTATCGATAATTTACACCTTAGGCTCTGCTTCTAACTTGGGCCCAAATTGTAAAATGGTCTTATCTATTGACGATTTCGTTCCAATTCACATTCCAAGTAATATTCGGCATGCTAATTACATTGCCTGTTGCCAAATTGCATTATCTCTTATAGTTTCCGAGATATGGACTATCGATAATTTACACCTTAGGCTCTGCTTCTAACTTGGGCCCAAATTGTAAAATGGTCTTATCTATTGGCGATTTCGTTCCAATTCACATTCCAAGTAATATTCGGCATGCTAATTACATTGCCGGTTGCCAAATTGCATTATCTCTTATAGTTTCCGAGATATGGACTATCGATAATTTACACCTTAGGCTCTGCTTCTAACTTGGGCCCAAATTGTAAAATGGTCTTATCTATTGGCGATTTCGTCCCAATTCACATTCCAAGTGATATTCGGCATGCTAATTACATTGCCGGTTGCGAAATTGCATTATCTCTTATAGTTTCCGAGATATGGACTATCAATAATTTACACCTTAGGCTCTGCTTCTAACTTGGGCCCAAATTGTAAAATGGTCTTATCTATTGGCGATTTCGTTCCAATTCACATTCCAAGTAATATTCGGCATGCTAATTACATTGCCGGTTGCCAAATTGCATTATCTCTTATAGTTTCCGAGATATGGACTATCGATAATTTACACCTTAGGCTCTGCTTCTAACTTGGGCCCAAATTGTAAAATGGTCTTATCTATTGGCGATTTCGTTCCAATTCACATTCCAAGTAATATTCGGCATGCTAATTACATTGCCGGTTGCCAAATTGCATTATCTCTTATAGTTTCCGAGATATGGACTATCGATAATTTACACCTTAGGCTCTGCTTCAAACTTGGGCCCAAATTGTAAAATGGTCTTATCTATTGGCGATTTCGTTCCAATTCACACTCCAAGTAATATTCGGCATGCTAATTACATTGCCGGTTGCGAAATTGCATTATCTCTTATAGTTTCCGAGATATGGACTATCGATAATTTACACCTTAGGCTCTGCTTCTAACTTGGGCCCAAATTGTAAAATGGTCTTATCTATTGGCAATTTCGTTCCAATTCACATTCCAAGTAATATTCGGCATGCTAATTACATTGCCGGTTGCCAAATTGCATTATCTCTTATAGTTTCCGAGATATGGACTATCGATAATTTACACCTTAGGCTCTGCTTCTAACTTGGGCCCAAATTGTAAAATGGTCTTATCTATTGGCGATTTCGTTCCAATTCACATTCCAAGTAATATTCGGCATGCTAATTACATTGCCGGATGCCAAATTGCATTATCTCTTATAGTTTCCGAGATATGGACTATCGATAATTTACACCTTAGGCTCTGCTTCTATCTTGGGCCCAAATTGTAAAATGGTCTTATATATTGGCGATTTCGTTCCAATTCACATTCCAAGAAATATTCGGCATGCTAATTACATTGCCGGTTGCCAAATTGCATTATCTCTTATAGTTTCCGAGATATGGACCATCGATAATTTACACCATAGGCTCTGCTTCTAACTTGGGCCCAAATTGTAAAATGGTCTTATCTATTGGCGATTTCGTTCCAATTCACATTCCAAGTAATATTTGGCATGCTAATTACATTGCCGGTTGCCAAATTGCATTATCTCTTATAGTTTCCGAGATATGGACTATCGATAATTTACACCTTAGGCTCTGCTTCTAACTTGCTCCCAAATTGTAAAATGGTCTTATCTATTGGCGATTTCGTTCCAATTCACATTCCAAGTAATATTCGGCATGCTAATTACATTGCCGGTTGCCAAATTGAATTATCTCTTATAGTTTCCGAGATATGGACTATCGATAATTTACACCTTAGGCTCTGCTTCTAACTTGGGCCCAAATTGTAAAATGGTCTTATCTATTGGCGATTTCGTTCCAATTCACATTCCAAGTAATATTCGGCATGCTAATTACATTGCCGGTTGCCAAATTGCATTATCTCTTATAGTTTCCGAGATATGGACTATCGATAATTTACACCTTAGGCTCTGCTTCTAACTTGGGCCCAAATTGTAAAATGGCCTTATCTATTGGCGATTTCGTTCCAATTCACATTCCAAGTAATATTCGGCATGCTAATTACATTGCCGGTTGCCAAATTGCATTATCTCTTATAGTTTCCGAGATATTAACTATCGTTAATTTACACCTAAGGCTCTGCTTCTAACTTGGGCCCAAATTGTAAAATGGCCTTATCTATTGGCGATTTCGTTCCAATTCACATTCCAAGTAATATTCGGCATGCTAATTACATTGCCGGTTGCCAAATTGCATTATCTCTTATAGTTTCCGAGATATGGACTATCGATAATTTACACCTTAGGCTCTGCTTCTAACTTGGGCCCAAATTGTAAAATGATCTCATCTATTGGCGATTTCGTTCCAATTCACATTCCAAGTAATATTCGGCATGCTAATTACATTGCCGGTTGCCAAATTGCATTATCTCTTATAGTTTCCGAGATATGGACTATCGATAATTTACACCTTAGGCTCTGCTTCTAACTTGGGCCCAAATTGTAAAATGGTCTTATCTATTGGCGATTTCGTTCCAATTCACATTCCAAGTAATATTCGGCATGCTAATTACATTGCCGGTTGCCAAATTGAATTATCTCTTATAGCTTCCGAGATATGGACTATCGATAATTTACACCTTAGGCTCTGCTTCTAACTTGGGCCCAAATTGTAAAATGGTCTTACCTATTGGCGATTTCGTTCCAATTCACATTCCAAGTAATATTCGGCATGCTAATTACATTGCCGGTTGCCAAATTGCATTATCTCTTATAGTTTCCGAGATAGGGACTATCGATAATTTACACCTTAGGCTCTGCTTCTAACTTGGGCCCAAATTGTAAAATGGTCTTATCTATTGGCGATTTCGTTCCAATTCACATTCCAAGTAATATTCGGCATGCTAATTACATTGCCGGTTGCCAAATTGCATTATCTCTTATAGTTTCCGAGATATGGACTATCGATAATTTACACCTTAGGCTCTGCTTCTAACTTGAGCCCAAATTGTAAAATGGTCTTATCTATTGGCTATTTCGTTCCAATTCACATTCCAAGTAATATTCGGCATACTAATTACATTGCCGGTTGCCAAATTGAATTATCTCTTATAGTTTCCGAGATATGGACTATCGATAATTTACACCTTAGGCTCTGCTTCTAACTTGGGCCCAAATTGTAAAATGGTCTTACCTATTGGCGATTTCGTTCCAATTCACATTCCAAGTAATATTCGGCATGCTAATTACATTGCCGGTTGCCAAATTGCATTATCTCTTATAGTTTCCGAGATATGGACTATCGATAATTTACACCTTAGGCTCTGCTTCTAACTTGGGCCCAAATTGTAAAATGGTCTTATCTATTGGCGATTTCGTTCCAATTCACATTCCAAGTAATATTCGGCATGCTAATTACATTGCCGGTTGCCAAATTGCATTAACTCTTATAGTTCCCGAGATATGGACTATCGATAATTTACACCTTAGGCTCTGCTTCTAACTTGGGCCCAAATTGTAAAATGGTCTTATCTATTGGCGATTTCGTCCCAATTCACATTCCAAGTGATATTCGGCATGCTAAGGTTGCGAAATTGCATTATCTCTTATAGTTTCCGAGATATGGACTATCGATAATTTACACCTTAGGCTCTGCTTCTAACTTGGGCCCAAATTGTAAAATGGTTTTATCTATTGGCGATTTCGTTCCAATTCACATTCCAAGTAATATTCGGCATGCTAATTACATTGCCGGTTGCCAAATTGCATTATCTCTTATAGTTTCCGAGATATGGACTATCGATAATTTACACCTTAGGCTCTGCTTCTAACTTGGGCCCAAATTGTAAAATGGTTTTATCTATTGGCGATTTCGTTCCAATTCACATTCCAAGTAATATTCGGCATGCTAATTACATTGCCGGTTGCCAAATTGCATTATCTCTTATAGTTTCCGAGATATGGACTATCGATAATTTACACCTTAGGCTCTGCTTCTAACTTGGGCCCAAATTGTAAAATGGTCTTATCTATTGACGATTTCGTTCCAATTCACATTCCAAGTAATATTCGGCATGCTAATTACATTGCCTGTTGCCAAATTGCATTATCTCTTATAGTTTCCGAGATATGGACTATCGATAATTTACACCTTAGGCTCTGCTTCTAACTTGGGCCCAAATTGTAAAATGGTCTTATCTATTGGCGATTTCGTTCCAATTCACATTCCAAGTAATATTCGGCATGCTAATTACATTGCCGGTTGCCAAATTGCATTATCTCTTATAGTTTCCGAGATATGGACTATCGATAATTTACACCTTAGGCTCTGCTTCTAACTTGGGCCCAAATTGTAAAATGGTCTTATCTATTGGCGATTTCGTTCCAATTCACATTCCAAGTAATATTCGGCATGCTAATTACATTGCCAGTTGCCAAATTGCATTATCTCTTATAGTTTCCGAGATATGGACTATCGATAATTTACACCTTAGGCTCTGCTTCTAACTTGGGCCCAAATTGTAAAATGGTCTTATCTATTGGCGATTTCGTTCCAATTCACATTCCAAGTAATATTCGGCATGCTAATTACATTGCCGGTTGCGAAATTGCATTATCTCTTATAGTTTCCGAGATATGGACTATCGATAATTTACACCTTAGGCTCTGCTTCTAACTTGGGCCCAAATTGTAAAATGGTCTTACCTATTGGCGATTTCGTTCCAATTCACATTCCAAGTAATATTCGGCATGCTAATTACATTGCCGGTTGCCAAATTGCATTATCTCTTACAGTTTCCGAGATATGGACTATCGATAATTTACACCTTAGGCTCTGCTTCTAACTTGGGCCCAAATTGTAAAATGGTCTTATCTATTGGCGATTTCGTCCCAATTCACATTCCAAGTGATATTCGGCATGCTAATTACATTGCCGGTTGCGAAATTGCATTATCTCTTATAGTTTCCGAGATATGGACTATCGATAATTTGCACCTTAGGCTCTGCTTCTAACTTGCTCCCAAATTGTAAAATGGTCTTATCTATTGGCGATTTCGTTCCAATTCACATTCCAAGTAATATTCGGCATGCTAATTACATTGCCGGTTGCCAAATTGCATTATCTCTTATAGTTTCCGAGATATGGACTATCGATAATTTACACCTTAGGCTCTGCTTCTAACTTGGGCCCAAATTGTAAAATGGTCTTATCTATTGGCGATTTCGTTCCAATTCACATTCCAAGTAATATTCGGCATGCTAATTACATTGCCGGTTGCCAAATTGCATTATCTCTTATAGTTTCCGAGATATGGACTATCGATAATTTACACCTTAGGCTCTGCTTCTAACTTGGGCCCAAATTGTAAAATGGTTTTATCTATTGGCGATTTCGTTCCAATTCACATTCCAAGTAATATTCGGCATGCTAATTACATTGCCGGTTGCCAAATTGCATTATCTCTTATAGTTTCCGAGATATGGACTATCGATAATTTACACCTTAGGCTCTGCTTCTAACTTGGGCCCAAATTGTAAAATGGTCTTATCTATTGACGATTTCGTTCCAATTCACATTCCAAGTAATATTCGGCATGCTAATTACATTGCCTGTTGCCAAATTGCATTATCTCTTATAGTTTCCGAGATATGGACTATCGATAATTTACACCTTAGGCTCTGCTTCTAACTTGGGCCCAAATTGTAAAATGGTCTTATCTATTGGCGATTTCGTTCCAATTCACATTCCAAGTAATATTCGGCATGCTAATTACATTGCCGGTTGCCAAATTGCATTATCTCTTATAGTTTCCGAGATATGGACTATCGATAATTTACACCTTAGGCTCTGCTTCTAACTTGGGCCCAAATTGTAAAATGGTCTTATCTATTGGCGATTTCGTTCCAATTCACATTCCAAGTAATATTCGGCATGCTAATTACATTGCCAGTTGCCAAATTGCATTATCTCTTATAGTTTCCGAGATATGGACTATCGATAATTTACACCTTAGGCTCTGCTTCTAACTTGGGCCCAAATTGTAAAATGGTCTTATCTATTGGCGATTTCGTTCCAATTCACATTCCAAGTAATATTCGGCATGCTAATTACATTGCCGGTTGCGAAATTGCATTATCTCTTATAGTTTCCGAGATATGGACTATCGATAATTTACACCTTAGGCTCTGCTTCTAACTTGGGCCCAAATTGTAAAATGGTCTTACCTATTGGCGATTTCGTTCCAATTCACATTCCAAGTAATATTCGGCATGCTAATTACATTGCCGGTTGCCAAATTGCATTATCTCTTATAGTTTCCGAGATATGGACTATCGATAATTTACACCTTAGGCTCTGCTTCTAACTTGGGCCCAAATTGTAAAATGGTCTTATCTATTGGCGATTTCGTCCCAATTCACATTCCAAGTGATATTCGGCATGCTAATTACATTGCCGGTTGCGAAATTGCATTATCTCTTATAGTTTCCGAGATATGGACTATCGATAATTTGCACCTTAGGCTCTGCTTCTAACTTGCTCCCAAATTGTAAAATGGTCTTATCTATTGGCGATTTCGTTCCAATTCACATTCCAAGTAATATTCGGCATGCTAATTACATTGCCGGTTGCCAAATTGCATTATCTCTTATAGTTTCCGAGATATGGACTATCGATAATTTACACCTTAGGCTCTGCTTCTAACTTGGGCCCAAATTGTAAAATGGTCTTATCTATTGGCGATTTCGTTCCAATTCACATTCCAAGTAATATTCGGCATGCTAATTACATTGCCGGTTGCCAAATTGAATTATCTCTTATAGTTTCCGAGATATGGACTATCGATAATTTACACCTAAGGCTCTGCTTCTAACTTGGGCCCAAATTGTAAAATGGTCTTATCTATTGGCGATTTCGTTCCAAATCACATTCCAAGTAATATTGGGCATGCTAATTACATTGCCGGTTGCCAAATTGCATTATCTCTTATAGTTTCCGAGATATGGACTATCGATAATTTACACCATAGGCTCTGCTTCTAACTTGGGCCCAAATTGTAAAATGGTCTTACCTATTGGCGATTTCGTTCCAATTCACATTCCAAGTAATATTCGGCATGCTAATTACATTGCCGGTTGCCAAATTGCATTATCTCTTATAGTTTCCGAGATATGGACTATCGATAATTTACACCTTAGGCTCTGCTTCTAACTTGGGCCCAAATTGTAAAATGGTCTTATCTATTGGCGATTTCGTTCCAATTCACATTCCAATTAATATTCGGCATGCTAATTACATTGCCGGTTGCCAAATTGCATTATCTCTTATAGTTTCCGAGATATGGACTATCGATAATTTACACCTTAGGCTCTGCTTCTAACTTGGGCCCAAATTGTAAAATGGTCTTATCTATTGGCGATTTCGTTCCAATTCACATTCCAAGTAATATTCGGCATGCTAATTACATTGCCGGTTGCCAAATTGCATTATCTCTTATAGTTTCCGAGATATGGACTATCGATAATTTACACCTTAGGCTCTGCTTCTAACTTGGGCCCAAATTGTAAAATGGTCTTATCTATTGGCGATTTCGTTCCAATTCACATTCCAAGTAATATTCGGCATGCTAATTACATTGCCGGTTGCCAAATTGCATTATCTCTTATAGTTTCCGAGATATGGACTATCGATAATTTACACCTTAGGCTCTGCTTCTAACTTGGGCCCAAATTGTAAAATGGTCTTACCTATTGGCGATTTCGTTCCAATTCACATTCCAAGTAATATTCGGCATGCTAATCGCATTGCCGGTTGCCAAATTGCATTATCTCTTATAGTTTCCGAGATATTGACTATCGATAATTTACACCTTAGGCTCTGCTTCTAACTTGGGCCCAAATTGTAAAATGATCTTATCTATTGGCGATTTCGTTCCAATTCACATTCCAAGTAATATTCGGCATGCTAATTACATTGCCGGTTGCCAAATTGCATTATCTCTTATAGTTTCCGAGATATGGACTATCGATAATTTACACCTTAGGCTCTGCTTCTAACTTGGGCCCAAATTGTAAAATGGTCTTATCTATTGGCGATTTCGTTCCAATTCACATTCCAAGTAATATTCGGCATGCTAATTACATTGCCGGTTGCCAAATTGCATTAACTCTTATAGTTTCCGAGATATGGACTATCGATTATTTACACCTTAGGCTCTGCTTCTAACTTGGGCCCAAATTGTAAAATGGTCTTATCTATTGGCGATTTCGTTCCAATTCACATTCCAAGTAATATTCGGCATGCTAATTACATTGCCGGTTGCCAAATTGCATTATCTCTTATAGTTTCCGAGATATGGACTATCGATAATTTACACCTTAGGCTCTGCTTCTAACTTGGGCCCAAATTGTAAAATGGTCTTATCTATTGGCGATTTCGTTCCAATTTACATTCCAAGTAATATTCGGCATGCTAATTACATTGCCGGTTGCGAAATTGCATTATCTCTTATAGTTTCCGAGATATGGACTATCGATAATTTACACCTTAGGCTCTGCTTCTAACTTGGGCCCAAATTGTAAAATGGTCTTACCTATTGGCGATTTCGTTCCAATTCACATTCCAAGTAATATTCGGCATGCTAATTGCATTGCCGGTTGCCAAATTGCATTATCTCTTATAGTTTCCGAGATATTGACTATCGATAATTTACACCTTAGGCTCTGTTTCTAACTTGGGCCCAAATTGTAAAATGATCTTATCTATTGGCGATTTCGTTCCAATTCACATTCCAAGTAATATTCGGCATGCTAATTACATTGCCGGTTGCCAAATTGCATTATCTCTTATAGTTTCCGAGATATGGACTATCGATAATTTACACCTTAGGCTCTGCTTCTAACTTGGGCCCAAATTGTCAAATGGTCTTATCTATTGACGATTTCGTTCCAATTCACATTCCAAGTAATATTCGGCATGCTAATTACATTGCCGGTTGCCAAATTGCATTATCTCTTATAGTTTCCGAGATATGGACTATCGATAATTTACACCATAGGCTCTGCTTATAACTTGGGCCCAAATTGTAAAATGGTCTTATCTATTGGCGATTTCGTTCCAATTCACATTCCAAGTAATATTCGGCATGCTAATTACATTGCCGGTTGCCAAATTGCATTATCTCTTATAGTTTCCGAGATATGGACTATCGATAATTTACACCTTAGGCTCTGCTTCTAACTTGGGCCCAAATTGTAAAATGGTCTTATCTATTGGCGATTTCGTTCCAATTCACATTCCAAGTAATATTCGGCATGCTAATTACATTGCCGGTTGCCAAATTGCATTATCTCTTATAGTTTCCGAGATATGGACTATCGATAATTGACACCTTAGGCTCTGCTTCTAACTTGGGCCCAAATTGTAAAATGGTCTTATCTATTGGCGATTTCGTTCCAATTCACATTCCAAGTAATATTCGGCATGCTAATTACATTGCCGGTTGCCAAATTGCATTAACTCTTATAGTTTCCGAGATATGGACTATCGATTATTTACACCTTAGGCTCTGCTTCTAACTTGGGCCCATATTGTAAAATGGTCTTATCTATTGGCGATTTCGTTCCAATTCACATTCCAAGTAATATTCGGCATGCTAATTACATTGCCGGTTGCCAAATTGCATTATCTCTTATAGTTTCCGAGATATGGACTATCGATAATTTACACCATAGGCTCTGCTTATAACTTGGGCCCAAATTGTAAAATGGTCTTATCTATTGGCGATTTCGTTCCAATTCACATTCCAAGTAATATTCGGCATGCTAATTACATTGCCGGTTGCCAAATTGCATTATCTCTTATAGTTTCCGAGATATGGACTATCGATAATTTACACCTTAGGCTCTGCTTCTAACTTGGGCCCAAATTGTAAAATGGTCTTATCTATTGGCGATTTCGTTCCAATTCACATTCCAAGTAATATTCGGCATGCTAATTACATTGCCGGTTGCCAAATTGCATTATCTCTTATAGTTTCCGAGATATGGACTATCGATAATTTACACCTTAGGCTCTGCTTCTAACTTGGGCCCAAATTGTAAAATGGTCTTATCTATTGGCGATTTCGTTCCAATTCGCATTCCAAGTAATATTCGGCATGCTGATTACATTGCCGGTTGCCAAATTGAATTATCTCTTATAGTTTCCGAGATATGGACTATCGATAATTTACACCTTAGGCTCTGCTTCTAACTTGGGCCCAAATTGTAAAATGGTCTTACCTATTGGCGATTTCGTTCCAATTCACATTCCAAGTAATATTCGGCATGCTAATTGCATTGCCGGTTGCCAAATTGCATTATCTCTTATAGTTTCCGAGATATTGACTATCGATAATTTACACCTTAGGCTCTGCTTCTAACTTGGGCCCAAATTGTAAAATGGTCTTATCTATTGGCGATTTCGTTCCAATTCACATTCCAAGTAATATTCGGCATGCTAATTACATTGCCGGTTGCCAAATTGCATTATCTCTTATAGTTTCCGAGATATGGACTATCGATAATTTACACCTTAGGCTCTGCTTCTAACTTGGGCCCAAATTGTAAAATGGTCTTATCTATTGGCGATTTCGTTCCAATTCACATTCCAAGTAATATTCGGCATGCTAATTACATTGCCGGTTGCCAAATTGCATTAACTCTTATAGTTTCCGAGATATGGACTATCGATTATTTACACCTTAGGCTCTGCTTCTAACTTGGGCCCAAATTGTAAAATGGTCTTACCTATTGGCGATTTCGTTCCAATTCACATTCCAAGTAATATTCGGCATGCTAATTACATTGCCGGTTGCCAAATTGCATTATCTCTTATAGTTTCCGAGATATGGACTATCAATAATTTACACCTTAGGCTCTGCTTCTAACTTGGGCCCAAATTGTAAAATGGTCTTATCTATTGGCGATTTCGTTCCAATTCACATTCCAAGTAATATTCGGCATGCTAATTACATTGCCGGTTGCCAAATTGCATTATCTCTTATAGTTTCCGAGATATGGACTATCGATAATTTACACCTTAGGCTCTGCTTCTAACTTGGGCCCAAATCGTAAAATGGTCTTATCTATTGGCGATTTCGTTCCAATTCACATTCCAAGTAATATTCGGCATGCTAATTACATTGCCGGTTGCCAAATTGCATTATCTCTTATAGTTTCCGAGATATGGACTATCGATAATTTACACCTTAGGCTCTGCTTCTAACTTGGGCCCAAATTGTAAAATGGTCTTATCTATTGGCGATTTCGTTCCAATTCACATTCCAAGTAATATTCGGCATGCTAATTACATTGCCGGTTGCCAAATTGCATTATCTCTTATAGTTTCCGAGATATGGACTATCGATAATTTACACCTTAGGCTCTGCTTCTAACTTGGGCCCAAATTGTAAAATGGTCTTATCTATTGGCGATTTCGTTCCAATTCACACTCCAAGTAATATTCGGCATGCTAATTACATTGCCGGTTGCGAAATTGCATTATCTCTTATAGTTTCCGAGATATGGACTATCGATAATTTACACCTTAGGCTCTGCTTCTAACTTGGGCCCAAATTGTAAAATGGTCTTATCTATTGGCGATTTCGTTCCAATTCACATTCCAAGTAATATTCGGCATGCTAATTACATTGCCGGTTGCCAAATTGCTTTATCTCTTATAGTTTCCGAGATATGGACTATCGATAATTTACACCTTAGGCTCTGCTTCTAACTTGGGCCCAAATTGTAAAATGGTCTTATCTATTGGCGATTTCGTTCCAATTCACATTCCAAGTAATATTCGGCATGCTAATTACATTGCCGGTTGCCAAATTGCATTATCTCTTATAGTTTCCGAGATATGGACTATCGATAATTTACACCTTAGGCTCTGCTTCTAACTTGGGCCCAAATTGTAAAATGGTCTTATCTATTGGCGATTTCGTTCCAATTCACATTCCAAGTAATATTCGGCATGCTAATTACATTTCCGGTTGCCAAATTGCATTATCTCTTATAGTTTCCGAGATATGGACTATCGATAATTTACACCTTAGGCTCTGCTTCTAACTTGGGCCCAAATTGTAAAATGGTCTTATCTATTGGCGATTTCGTTCCAATTCACACTCCAAGTAATATTCGGCATGCTAATTACATTGCCGGTTGCGAAATTGCATTATCTCTTATAGTTTCCGAGATATGGACTATCGATAATTTACACCTTAGGCTCTGCTTCTAACTTGGGCCCAAATTGTAAAATGGTCTTATCTATTGACGATTTCGTTCCAATTCACATTCCAAGTAATATTCGGCATGCTAATTACATTGCCGGTTGCCAAATTGCATTATCTCTTATAGTTTCCGAGATATGGACTATCGATAATTTACACCTTAGGCTCTGCTTCTAACTTGGGCCCAAATTGTAAAATGGTCTTCTCTATTGGCGATTTCGTCCCAATTCACATTCCAAGTAATATTCGGCATGCTAATTACATTGCCGTTTGCGAAATTGCATTATCTCTTATAGTTTCAGAGATATGGACTATCGATAATTTACACCTTAGGCTCTGCTTCTAACTTGGGCCCAAATTGTAAAATGGTCTTATCTATTGGCGATTTCGTTCCAATTCATATTCCAAGTAATATTCGGCATGCTAATTACATTGCCGGTTGCCAAATTGCATTATCTCTTATAGTTTCCGAGATATGGACTATCGATAATTTACACCTTAGGCTCTGCTTCTAACTTGGGCCCAAATTGTAAAATGGTCTTATCTATTGGCGATTTCGTTCCAATTCATATTCCGAGTAATATTCGGCATGCTAATTACATTGCCGGTGGCCAAATTGCATTAACTCTTATAGTTTCCGAGATATGGACTATCGATAATTTACACCTTAGGCTCTGCTTCTAACTTGGGCCCAAATTGTAAAATGGTCTTATCTATTGGCGATTTCGTTCCAATTCACATTCCAAGTAATATTCGGCATGCTAATTACATTGCCGGTTGCCAAATTGCATTATCTCTTATAGTTTCCGAGATATGGACTATCGATAATTTACACCTTAGGCTCTGCTTCTAACTTGGGCCCAAATTGTAAAATGGTCTTATCTATTGGCGATTTCGTTCCAATTCACATTCCAAGTAATATTCGGCATGCTAATTACATTGCCGGTTGCCAAATTGCATTATCTCTTATAGTTTCCGAGATATGGACTATCGATAATTTACACCTTAGGCTCTGCTTCTAACTTGGGCCCAAATTGTAAAATGGTCTTATCTATTGGCGATTTCGTTCCAATTCACACTCCAAGTAATATTCGGCATGCTAATTACATTGCCGGTTGCGAAATTGCATTATCTCTTATAGTTTCCGAGATATGGACTATCGATAATTTACACCTTAGGCTCTGCTTCTAACTTGGACCCAAATTGTAAAATGGTCTTATCTATTGGCGATTTCGTTCCAATTCACATTCCAAGTAATATTCGGCATGCTAATTACATTGCCGGTTGCCAAATTGCATTATCTCTTATAGTTTCCGAGATATGGACTATCGATAATTTACACCTTAGGCTCTGCTTCTAACTTGGGCCCAAATTGTAAAATGGTCTTCTCTATTGGCGATTTCGTCCCAATTCACATTCCAAGTAATATTCGGCATGCTAATTACATTGCCGTTTGCGAAATTGCATTATCTCTTATAGTTTCAGAGATATGGACTATCGATAATTTACACCTTAGGCTCTGCTTCTAACTTGGGCCCAAATTGTAAAATGGTCTTATCTATTGGCGATTTCGTTCCAATTCACATTCCAAGTAATATTCGGCATGCTAATTACATTGCCGGTTGCCAAATTGCATTATCTCTTATAGTTTCCGAGATATGGACTATCGATAATTTACACCTTAGGCTCTGCTTCTAACTTGGGCCCAAATTGTAAAATGGTCTTATCTATTGGCGATTTCGTTCCAATTCACATTCCAAGTAATATTCGGCATGCTAATTACATTGCCGGTTGCCAAATTGCATTAACTCTTATAGTTTCCGAGATATGGACTATCGATAATTTACACCTTAGGCTCTGCTTCTAACTTGGGCCCAAATTGTAAAATGGTCTTATCTATTGGCGATTTCGTTCCAATTCACATTCCAAGTAATATTCGGCATGCTAATTACATTGCCGGTTGCCAAATTGCATTATCTCTTATAGTTTCCGAGATATGGACTATCGATAATTTACACCATAGGCTCTGCTTCTAACTTGGGCCCAAATTGTAAAATAGTCTTATCTATTGGCGATTTCGTTCCAATTCACATTCCAAGTAATATTCGGCATGCTAATTACATTGCCGGTTGCCAAATTGCATTATCTCTTATAGTTTCCGAGATATGGACTATCGATAATTTACACCTTAGGCTCTGCTTCTAACTTGGGCCCAAATTGTAAAATGGTCTTATCTATTGGCGATTTCGTTCCAATTCACATTCCAAGTAATATTCGGCATGCTAATTACATTGCCGGTTGCCAAATTGCATTATCTCTTATAGTTTCCGAGATATGGACTATCGATAATTTACACCTTAGGCTCTGCTTCTAACTTGGGCCCAAATTGTAAAATGGTCTTATCTATTGGCGATTTCGTTCCAATTCACATTCCAAGTAATATTCGGCATGCTAATTGCATTGCCGGTTGCCAAATTGCATTATCTCTTATAGTATCCGAGATATGGACTATCGATAATTTACACCTTAGGCTCTGCTTCTAACTTGGGCCCAAATTGTAAAATGGTCTTATCTATTGGCGATTTCGTACCAATTCACATTCCAAGTAATATTCGGCATGCTAATTACATTGCCGGTTGCCAAATTGCATTATCTCTTATAGTTTCCGAGATATGGACTATCGATAATTTACACCTTAGGCTCTGCTTCTAACTTGGGCCCAAATTGTAAAATGGTCTTATCTATTGGCGATTTCGTTCCAATTCACATTCCAAGTAATATTCGGCATGCTAATTACATTGCCGGTTGCCAAATTGCATTAACTCTTATAGTTTCCGAGATATGGACTATCGATTATTTACACCTTAGGCTCTGCTTCTAACTTGGGCCCAAATTGTAAAATGGTCTTATCTATTGGCGATTTCGTTCCAATTCACATTCCAAGTAATATTCGGCATGCTAATTACATTGCCGGTTGCCAAATTGCATTATCTCTTATAGTTTCCGAGATATGGACTATCGATAATTTACACCTTAGGCTCTGCTTCTAACTTGGGCCCAAATTGTAAAATGGTCTTATCTATTAGCGATTTAGTTGCAATTCACATTCCAAGTAATATTCGGCATGCTAATTACATTGCCGGTTGCCAAATTGCATTATCTCTTATAGTTTCCGAGATATGGACTATCGATAATTTACACCTTAGGCTCTGCTTCTAACTTGGGCCCAAATTGTAAAATGGTCTTATCTATTGGCGATTTCGTCCCAATTCACATTCCAAGTGATATTCGGCATGCTAATTACATTGCCGGTTGCGAAATTGCATTATCTCTTATAGTTTCCGAGATATGGACTATCAATAATTTACACCTTAGGCTCTGCTTCTAACTTGGGCCCAAATTGTAAAATGGTCTTATCTATTGGCGATTTCGTTCCAATTCACATTCCAAGTAATATTCGGCATGCTAATTACATTGCCGGTTGCCAAATTGCATTATCTCTTATAGTTTCCGAGATATGGACTATCGATAATTTACACCTTAGGCTCTGCTTCTAACTTGGGCCCAAATTGTAAAATGGTCTTATCTATTGGCGATTTCGTTCCAATTCACATTCCAAGTAATATTCGGCATGCTAATTACATTGCCGGTTGCCAAATTGCATTAACTCTTATAGTTTCCGAGATATGGACTATCGATAATTTACACCTTAGGCTCTGCTTCTAACTTGGGCCCAAATTGTAAAATGGTCTTATCTATTGGCGATTTCGTTCCAATTCACATTCCAAGTAATATTCGGCATGCTAATTACATTGCCGGTTGCCAAATTGCATTATCTCTTATAGTTTCCGAGATATGGACTATCGATAATTTACACCATAGGCTCTGCTTATAACTTGGGCCCAAATTGTAAAATGGTCTTATCTATTGGCGATTTCGTTCCAATTCACATTCCAAGTAATATTCGGCATGCTAATTGCATTGCCGGTTGCCAAATTGCATTATCTCTTATAGTTTCCGAGATATGGACTATCGATAATTTACACCTTAGGCTCTGCTTCTAACTTGGGCCCAAATTGTAAAATGGTCTTATCTATTGGCGATTTCGTTCCAATTCACATTCCAAGTAATATTCGGCATGCTAATTACATTGCCGGTTGCCAAATTGCATTATCTCTTATAGTTTCCGAGATATGGACTATCGATAATTTACACCTTAGGCTCTGCTTCTAACTTGGGCCCAAATTGTAAAATGGTCTTATCTATTGGCGATTTCGTCCCAATTCACATTCCAAGTGATATTCGGCATGCTAATTACATTGCCGGTTGCGAAATTGCATTATCTCTTATAGTTTCCGAGATATGGACTATCAATAATTTACACCTTAGGCTCTGCTTCTAACTTGGGCCCAAATTGTAAAATGGTCTTATCTATTGGCGATTTCGTTCCAATTCACATTCCAAGTAATATTCGGCATGCTAATTACATTGGCGGTTGCCAAATTGCATTATCTCTTATAGTTTCCGAGATATGGACTATCGATAATTTACACCTTAGGCTCTGCTTCTAACTTGGGCCCAAATTGTAAAATGGTCTTATCTATTGGCGATTTCGTTCCAATTCACATTCCAAGTAATATTCGGCATGCTAATTACATTGCCGGTTGCCAAATTGCATTATCTCTTATAGTTTCCGAGATATGGACTATCGATAATTTACACCTTAGGCTCTGCTTCTAACTTGGGCCCAAATTGTAAAATGGTCTTATCTATTGGCGATTTCGTTCCAATTCACATTCCAAGTAATATTCGGCATGCTAATTACATTGCCGGTTGCCAAATTGCATTATCTCTTATAGTTTCCGAGATATGGACTATCATTAATTTACACCTTAGGCTCTGCTTCTAACTTGGGCCCAAATTGTAAAATGGTCTTATCTATTGGCGATTTCGTTCCAATTCACATTCCAAGTAATATTCGGCATGCTAATTACATTGCCGGTTGCGAAATTGCATTATCTCTTATAGTTTCCGAGATATGGACTATCAATAATTTACACCTTAGGTTCTGCTTCTAACTTGTGCCCAAATTGTAAAATGTTCTTATCTATTGGCGATTTCGTTCCAATTCACATTCCAAGTAATATTCGGCATGCTAATTACATTGCCGGTTGCCAAATTGCATTATCTCTTATAGTATCCGAGATATGGACTATCGATAATTTACACCTTAGGCTCTGCTTCTAACTTGGGCCCAAATCGTAAAATGGTCTTATCTATTGGCGATTTCGTTCCAATTCACATTCCAAGTAATATTCGGCATGCTAATTACATTGCCGGTTGCCAAATTGCATTATCTCTTATAGTTTCCGAGATATGGACTATCGATAATTTACACCTTAGGCTCTGCTTCTAACTTGGGCCCAAATTGTAAAATGGTCTTATCTATTGGCGATTTCGTTCCAATTCTCATTCCAAGTAATATTCGGCATGCTAATTACATTGCCGGTTGCCAAATTGCATTATCTCTTATAGTTTCCGAGATATGGACTATCGATAATTTACACCTTAATATCTGCTTCTAACTTGGGCCCAAATTGTAAAATGGTCTTATCTATTGGCGATTTCGTTCCAATTCACATTCCAAGTAATATTCGGCATGCTAATTACATTGCCGGTTGCCAAATTGCAATATCTCTTATAGTTTCCGAGATATGGACTATCGATAATTTACACCTTAGGCTCTGCTTCTAACTTGGGCCCAAATTGTAAAATGGTCTTATCTATTGGCGATTTCGTTCCAATTCACATTCCAAGTAATATTCGGCATGCTAATTACATTGCCGGTTGCCAAATTGCATTATCTCTTATAGTTTCCGAGATATGGACTATCGATAATTTACACCTTAGGCTCTGCTTCTAACTTGGGCCCAAATTGTAAAATGGTCTTATCTATTGGCGATTTCGTTCCAATTCATACTCCAAGTAATATTCGGCATGCTAATTACATTGCCGGTTGCGAAATTGCATTATCTCTTATAGTTTCCGAGATATGGACTATCGATAATTTACACCTTAGGCTCTGCTTCTAACTTGGGCCCAAATTGTAAAATGGTCTTATCTATTGGCGATTTCGTTCCAATTCACATTCCAAGTAATATTCGGCATGCTAATTACATTGCCGGTTGCCAAATTGCATTATCTCTTATAGTTTCCGAGATATGGACTATCGATAATTTACACCTTTGGCTCTGCTTCTAACTTGGGCCCAAATTGTAAAATGGTCTTATCTATTGGCGATTTCGTTCCAATTCATATTCCAAGTAATATTCGGCATGCTAATTGCATTGCCGGTTGCCAAATTGCATTATCTCTTATAGTTTCCGAGATATGGACTATCGATAATTTACACCTTAGGCTCTGCTTCTAACTTGGGCCCAAATTGTAAAATGGTCTTATCTATTGGTGATTTCGTTCCAATTCACATTCCAAGTAATATTCGGCATGCTAATTACATTGCCGGTTGCCAAATTGCATTATCTCTTATAGTTTCCGAGATATGGACTATCGATAATTTACACCTTAGGCTCTGCTTCTAACTTGGGCCCAAATTGTAAAATGGTCTTATCTATTGGCGATTTCGTTCCAATTCACATTCCAAGTAATATTCGGCATGCTAATTACATTGCCGGTTGCCAAATTGCATTAACTCTTATAGTTTCCGAGATATGGACTATCGATTATTTACACCTTAGGCTCTGCTTCTAACTTGGGCCCAAATTGTAAAATGGTCTTATCTATTGGCGATTTCGTTCCAATTCACATTCCAAGTAATATTCGGCATGCTAATTACATTGCCGGTTGCCAAATTGCATTATCTCTTATAGTTTCCGAGATATGGACTATCGATAATTTACACCATAGGCTCTGCTTATAACTTGGGCCCAAATTGTAAAATGGTCTTATCTATTGGCGATTTCGTTCCAATTCACATTCCAAGTAATATTCGGCATGCTAATTACATTGCCGGTTGCCAAATTGCATTATCTCTTATAGTTTCCGAGATATGGACTATCGATAATTTACACCTTAGGCTCTGCTTCTAACTTGGGCCCAAATTGTAAAATGGTCTTATCTATTGGCGATTTCGTTCCAATTCACATTCCAAGTAATATTCGGCATGCTAATTACATTGCCGGTTGCCAAATTGCATTATCTCTTATAGTTTCCGAGATATGAACTATCGATAATTTACACCTTAGGCTCTGCTTCTAACTTGGGCCCAAATTGTAAAATGGTCTTATCTATTGGCGATTTCGTTCCAATTCTCATTCCAAGTAATATTCGGCATGCTAATTACATTGCCGGTTGCCAAATTGCATTATCTCTTATAGTTTCCGAGATATGGACTATCGATAATTTACACCTTAATATCTGCTTCTAACTTGGGCCCAAATTGTAAAATGGTCTTATCTATTGGCGATTTCGTTCCAATTCACATTCCAAGTAATATTCGGCATGCTAATTACATTGCCGGTTGCCAAATTGCAATATCTCTTATAGTTTCCGAGATATGGACTATCGATAATTTACACCTTAGGCTCTGCTTCTAACTTGGGCCCAAATTGTAAAATGGTCTTATCTATTGGCGATTTCGTTCCAATTCACATTCCAAGTAATATTCGGCATGCTAATTACATTGCCGGTTGCCAAATTGCATTATCTCTTATAGTTTCCGAGATATGGACTATCGATAATTTACACCTTAGGCTCTGCTTCTAACTTGGGCCCAAATTGTAAAATGGTCTTATCTATTGGCGATTTCGTTCCAATTCATACTCCAAGTAATATTCGGCATGCTAATTACATTGCCGGTTGCGAAATTGCATTATCTCTTATAGTTTCCGAGATATGGACTATCGATAATTTACACCTTAGGCTCTGCTTCTAACTTGGGCCCAAATTGTAAAATGGTCTTATCTATTGGCGATTTCGTTCCAATTCATATTCCAAGTAATATTCGGCATGCTAATTGCATTGCCGGTTGCCAAATTGCATTATCTCTTATAGTTTCCGAGATATGGACTATCGATAATTTACACCTTAGGCTCTGCTTCTAACTTGGGCCCAAATTGTAAAATGGTCTTATCTATTGGTGATTTCGTTCCAATTCACATTCCAAGTAATATTCGGCATGCTAATTACATTGCCGGTTGCCAAATTGCATTATCTCTTATAGTTTCCGAGATATGGACTATCGATAATTTACACCTTAGGCTCTGCTTCTAACTTGGGTCCAAATTGTAAAATGGTCTTATCTATTGGCGATTTCGTTCCAATTCACATTCCAAGTAATATTCGGCATGCTAATTACATTGCCGGTTGCCAAATTGCATTAACTCTTATAGTTTCCGAGATATGGACTATCGATTATTTACACCTTAGGCTCTGCTTCTAACTTGGGCCCAAATTGTATAATGGTCTTATCTATTGGCGATTTCGTTCCAATTCACATTCCAAGTAATATTCGGCATGCTAATTACATTGCCGGTTGCCAAATTGCATTATCTCTTATAGTTTCCGAGATATGGACTATCGATAATTTACACCATAGGCTCTGCTTATAACTTGGGCCCAAATTGTAAAATGGTCTTATCTATTGGCGATTTCGTTCCAATTCACATTCCAAGTAATATTCGGCATGCTAATTACATTGCCGGTTGCCAAATTGCATTATCTCTTATAGTTTCCGAGATATGGACTATCGATAATTTACACCTTAGGCTCTGCTTCTAACTTGGGCCCAAATTGTAAAATGGTCTTATCTATTGGCGATTTCGTTCCAATTCACATTCCAAGTAATATTCGGCATGCTAATTACATTGCCGGTTGCCAAATTGCATTATCTCTTATAGTTTCCGAGATATGAACTATCGATAATTTACACCTTAGGCTCTGCTTCTAACTTGGGCCCAAATTGTAAAATGGTCTTATCTATTGGCGATTTCGTTCCAATTCACATTCCAAGTAATATTCGGCATGCTAATTACATTGCCGGTTGCCAAATTGCATTATCTCTTATAGTTTCCGAGATATGGACTATCGATAATTTACACCATAGGCTCTGCTTATAACTTGGGCCCAAATTGTAAAATGGTCTTATCTATTGGCGATTTCGTTCCAATTCACATTCCAAGTAATATTCGGCATGCTAATTACATTGCCGGTTGCCAAATTGCATTATCTCTTATAGTTTCCGAGATATGGACTATCGATAATTTACACCATAGGCTCTGCTTATAACTTGGGCCCAAATTGTAAAATGGTCTTATCTATTGGCGATTTCGTTCCAATTCACATTCCAAGTAATATTCGGCATGCTAATTACATTGCCGGTTGCCAAATTGCATTATCTCTTATAGTTTCCGAGATATGGACTATCGATAATTTACACTTTAGGCTCTGCTTCTAACTTGGGCCCAAATTGTAAAACGGTCTTATCTATTGGCGATTTCGTTCCAATTCACATTCCAAGTAATATTCGACATGCTAATTACATTGCCGGTTGCCAAATTGCATTATCTCTTATAGTTTCCGAGATATGGACTATCGATAATTTACACCTTAGGCTCTGCTTCTAACTTGGGCCCAAATTGTAAAATGGTCTTATCTATTGGCGATTTCGTCCCAATTCACATTCCAAGTGATATTCGGCATGCTAATTACATTGCCGGTTGCGAAATTGCATTATCTCTTATAGTTTCCGAGATATGGACTATCCATAATTTACACCTTAGGCTCTGCTTCTAACTTGGGCCCAAATTGTAAAATGGTCTTATCTATTGGCGATTTCGTTCCAATTCACATTCCAAGTAATATTCGGCATGCTAATTACATTGCCGGTTGCCAAATTGCATTATCTCTTATAGTTTCCGAGATATGGACTATCGATAATTTACACCTTAGGCTCTGCTTCTAACTTGGGCCCAAATTGTAAAATGGTCTTATCTATTGGCGATTTCGTTCCAATTCACATTCCAAGTAATATTCGGCATGCTAATTACATTGCCGGTTGCCAAATTGCATTATCTCTTATAGTTTCCGAGATATGGAATATCGATAATTTACACCTTAGGCTCTGCTTCTAACTTGGTCCCAAATTGTAAAATGGTCTTATCTATTGGCGATTTCGTTCCAATTCACATTCCAAGTAATATTCGGCATGCTAATTACATTGCCGGTTGCCAAATTGCATTATCTCTTATAGTTTCCGAGATATGGACTATCAATAATTTACACCTTAGGCTCTGCTTCTAACTTGGGCCCAAATTGTAAAATGGTCTTATCTATTGGCGATTTCGTTCCAATTCACATTCCAAGTAATATTCGGCATGCTAATTACATTGCCGGTTGCGAAATTGCATTATCTCTTATAGTTTCCGAGATATGGACTATCAATAATTTACACCTTAGGCTCTGCTTCTAACTTGGGCCTAAATTGTAAAATGGTCTTATCTATTGGCGATTTCTTTCCAATTCACATTCCAAGTAATATTCGGCATGCTAATTACATTGCCGGTTGCCAAATTGCATTATCTCTTATAGTTTCCGAGATATGGACTATCGATAATTTACACCTTAGGCTCTGCTTCTAACTTGGGCCCAAATCGTAAAATGGTCTTATCTATTGGCGATTTCGTTCCAATTCACATTCCAAGTAATATTCGGCATGCTAATTACATTGCCGGTTGCCAAATTGCATTATCTCTTATAGTTTCCGAGATATGGACTATCGATAATTTACACCTTAGGCTCTGCTTCTAACTTGGGCCCAAATTGTAAAATGGTCTTATCTATTGGCGATTTCGTTCCAATTCACATTCCAAGTAATATTCGGCATGCTAATTACATTGCCGGTTGCCAAATTGTATTATCTCTTATAGTTTCCGAGATATGGACTATCGATAATTTACACCTTAGGCTCTGCTTCTAACTTGGGCCCAAATTGTAAAATGGTCTTATCTATTGGCGATTTCGTTCCAATTCACATTCCAAGTAATATTCGGCATGCTAATTACATTGCCGGTTGCCAAATTGCATTATCTCTTATAGTTTCCGAGATATGGACTATCGATAATTTACACCTTAGGCTCTGCTTCTAACTTGGGCCCAAATTGTAAAATGGTCTTATCTATTGGCGATTTCGTTCCAATTCACACTCCAAGTAATATTCGGCATGCTAATTACATTGCCGGTTGCGAAATTGCATTATCTCTTATAGTTTCCGAGATATGGACTATCGATAATTTACACCTTAGGCTCTGCTTCTAACTTGGGCCCAAATTGTAAAATGGTCTTATCTATTGGCGATTTCGTTCCAATTCACATTCCAAGTAATATTCGGCATGCTAATTACATTGCCGGTTGCCAAATTGCATTATCTCTTATAGTTTCCGAGATATGGACTATCAATAATTTACACCTTAGGCTCTGCTTCTAACTTGGGCCCAAATTGTAAAATGGTCTTATCTATTGGCGATTTCGTTCCAATTCACATTCCAAGTAATATTCGGCATGCTAATTACATTGCCGGTTGCGAAATTGCATTATCTCTTATAGTTTCCGAGATATGGACTATCAATAATTTACACCTTAGGCTCTGCTTCTAACTTGGGCCCAAATTGTAAAATGGTCTTATCTATTGGCGATTTCTTTCCAATTCACATTCCAAGTAATATTCGGCATGCTAATTACATTGCCGGTTGCCAAATTGCATTATCTCTTATAGTTTCCGAGATATGGACTATCGATTATTTACACCTTAGGCTCTGCTTCTAACTTGGGCCCAAATCGTAAAATGGTCTTATCTATTGGCGATTTCGTTCCAATTCACATTCCAAGTAATATTCGGCATGCTAATTACATTGCCGGTTGCCAAATTGCATTATCTCTTATAGTTTCCGAGATATGGACTATCGATAATTTACACCTTAGGCTCTGCTTCTAACTTGGGCCCAAATTGTAAAATGGTCTTATCTATTGGCGATTTCGTTCCAATTCACATTCCAAGTAATATTCGGCATGCTAATTACATTGCCGGTTGCCAAATTGCATTATCTCTTATAGTTTCCGAGATATGGACTATCGATTATTTACACCTTAGGCTCTGCTTCTAACTTGGGCCCAAATTGTAAAATGGTCTTATCTATTGGCGATTTCGTTCCAATTCACATTCCAAGTAATATTCGGCATGCTAATTACATTGCCGGTTGCCAAATTGCATTATCTCTTATAGTTTCCGAGATATGGACTATCGATAATTTACACCTTAGGCTCTGCTTCTAACTTGGGCCCAAATTGTAAAATGGTCTTATCTATTGGCGATTTCGTTCCAATTCACACTCCAAGTAATATTCGGCATGCTAATTACATTGCCGGTTGCGAAATTGCATTATCTCTTATAGTTTCCGAGATATGGACTATCGATAATTTACACCTTAGGCTCTGCTTCTAACTTGGGCCCAAATTGTAAAATGGTCTTATCTATTGGCGATTTCGTTCCAATTCACATTCCAAGTAATATTCGGCATGCTAATTACATTGCCGGTTGCCAAATTGCATTATCTCTTATAGTTTCCGAGATATGGACTATCGATAATTTACACCTTAGGCTCTGCTTCTAACTTGGGCCCAAATTGTAAAATGGTCTTATCTATTGGCGATTTCGTTCCAATTCACATTCCAGGTAATATTCGGCATGCTAATTACATTGCCGGTTGCCAAATTGCATTATCTCTTATAGTTTCCGAGATATGGACTATCGATAATTTACACCTTAGGCTCTGCTTCTAACTTGGGCCCAAATTGTAAAATGGTCTTATCTATTGGCGATTTCGTTCCAATTCACACTCCAAGTAATATTCGGCATGCTAATTACATTGCCGGTTGCGAAATTGCATTATCTCTTATAGTTTCCGAGATATGGACTATCGATAATTTACACCTTAGGCTCTGTTTCTATCTTGGGCCCAAATTGTAAAATGGTCTTATCTATTGGCGATTTCGTTCCAATTCACATTCCAAGTAATATTCGGCATGCTAATTACATTGCCGGTTGCCAAATTGCATTATCTCTTATAGTTTCCGAGATATGGACTATCGATAATTTACACCTTAGGCTCTGCTTCTAACTTGGGCCCACATTGTAAAATGGTCTTATCTATTGGCGATTTCGTTCCAATTCACATTCCAAGTAATATTCGGCATGCTAATTACATTGTCGGTTGCCAAATTGCATTATCTCTTATAGTTTCCGAGATATGGACTATCAATAATTTACACCTTAGGCTCTGCTTCTAACTTGGGCCCAAATTGTAAAATGGTCTTATCTATTGGCGATTTCGTTCCAATTCACATTCCAAGTAATATTCGGCATGCTAATTACATTGCCGGTTGCCAAATTGCATTATCTCTTATAGTTTCCGAGATATGGACTATCGATAATTTACACCTTAGGCTCTGCTTCTAACTTGGGCCCAAATTGTAAAATGGTCTTATCTATTGGCGATTTCGTTCCAATTCACATTCCAAGTAATATTCGGCATGCTAATTACATTGCCGGTTGCCAAATTGAATTATCTCTTATAGTTTCCGAGATATGGACTATCGATAATTTACACCTTAGGCTCTGCTTCTAACTTGGGCCCAAATTGTAAAATGGTCTTACCTATTGGCGATTTCGTTCCAATTCACATTCCAAGTAATATTCGGCATGCTAATTACATTGCCGGTTGCCAAATTGCATTATCTCTTATAGTTTCCGAGATATGGACTATCGATAATTTACACCTTAGGCTCTGCTTCTAACTTGGGCCCAAATTGTAAAATGGTCTTATCTATTGGCGATTTCGTTCCAATTCACATTCCAAGTAATATTCGGCATGCTAATTACATTGCCGGTTGCCAAATTGCATTATCTCTTATAGTTTCCGAGATATGGACTATCGATAATTTACACCTTAGGCTCTGCTTCTAACTTGGGCCCAAATTGTAAAATGGTCTTATCTATTGGCGATTTCGTTCCAATTCACATTCCAAGTAATATTCGGCATGCTAATTACATTGCCGGTTGCCAAATTGCATTATCTCTTATAGTTTCCGAAATATGGACTATCGATAATTTACACCTTAGGCTCTGCTTCTAACTTGGGCCCAAATTGTAAAATGGTCTTATCTATTGGCGATTTCGTTCCAATTCACATTCCAAGTAATATTCGGCATGCTAATTACATTGCCGGTTGCCAAATTGCATTATCTCTTATAGTTTCCGAGATATGGACTATCAATAATTTACACCTTAGGCTCTGCTTCTAACTTGGGCCCAAATTGTAAAATGGTCTTATCTATTGGCGATTTCGTTCCAATTCACATTCCAAGTAATATTCGGCATGCTAATTACATTGCCGGTTGCGAAATTACATTATCTCTTATAGTTTCCGAGATATGGACTATCAATAATTTACACCTTAGGCTCTGCTTCTAACTTGGGCCCAAATTGTAAAATGGTCTTATCTATTGGCGATTTCGTTCCAATTCACATTCCAAGTAATATTCGGCATGCTAATTACATTGCCGGTTGCCAAATTGCATTATCTCTTATAGTTTCCGAGATATGGACTATCGATAATTTACACCTTAGGCTCTGCTTCTAACTTGGGCCCAAATCGTAAAATGGTCTTATCTATTGGCGATTTCGTTCCAATTCACATTCCAAGTAATATTCGGCATGCTAATTACATTGCTGGTTGCCAAATTGCATTATCTCTTATAGTTTCCGAGATATGGACTATCAATAATTTACACCTTAGGCTCTGCTTCTAACTTGGGCCCAAATTGTAATATGGTCTTATCTATTGGCGATTTCGTTCCAATTCACAATCCAAGTAATATTCGGCATGCTAATTACATTGCCGGTTGCGAAATTGCATTATCTCTTATAGTTTCCGAGATATGGACTATCAATAATTTACACCTTAGGCTCTGCTTCTAACTTGGGCCCAAATTGTGAAACGGTCTTATCTATTGGCGATTTCGTTCCAATTCACATTCCAAGAAATATTCGGCATGCTAATTACATTGCCGGTTGCCAAATTGCATTATCTCTTATAGTTTCCGAGATATGGACTATCGATAATTTACACCTTAGGCTCTGCTTCTAACTTGGGCCCAAATTGTAAAATGGTCATATCTATTGGCGATTTCGTTCCAATTCACATTCCAAGTAATATTCGGCATGCTAATTACATTGCCGGTTGCCAAATTGCATTATCTCTTATAGTTTCCGAGATATGGACTATCGATAATTTACACCTTAGGCTCTGCTTCTAACTTGGGCCCAAATTGTAAAATGGTCTTATCTATTGGCGATTTCGTTCCAATTCACATTCCAAGTAATATTCGGCATGCTAATTACATTGCCGGTTGCCAAATTGCATTATCTCTTATAGTTTCCGAGATATGGACTATCGATAATTTACACCTTAGGCTCTGCTTCTAACTTGGGCCCAAATTGTAAAATGGTCTTATCTATTGGCGATTTCGTTCCAATTCACACTCCAAGTAATATTCGGCATGCTAATTACATTGCCGGTTGCGAAATTGCATTATCTCTTATAGTTTCCGAGATATGGACTATCGATAATTTACACCTTAGGCTCTGTTTCTAACTTGGGCCCAAATTGTAAAATGGTCTTATCTATTGGCGATTTCGTTCCAATTCACATTCCAAGTAATATTCGGCATGCTAATTACATTGCCGGTTGCCAAATTGCATTATCTCTTATAGTTTCCGAGATATGGACTATCGATAATTTACACCTTAGGCTCTGCTTCTAACTTGGGCCCACATTGTAAAATGGTCTTATCTATTGGCGATTTCGTTCCAATTCACATTCCAAGTAATATTCGGCATGCTAATTACATTGTCGGTTGCCAAATTGCATTATCTCTTATAGTTTCCGAGATATGGACTATCAGTAATTTACACCTTAGGCTCTGCTTCTAACTTGGGCCCAAATTGTAAAATGGTCTTATCTATTGGCGATTTCGTTCCAATTCACATTCCAAGTAATATTCGGCATGCTAATTACATTGCCGGTTGCCAAATTGCATTATCTCTTATAGTTTCCGAGATATGGACTATCGATAATTTACACCTTAGGCTCTGCTTCTAACTTGGGCCCAAATTGTAAAATGGTCTTATCTATTGGCGATTTCGTTCCAATTCACATTCCAAGTAATATTCGGCATGCTAATTACATTGCCGGTTGCCAAATTGAATTATCCCTTATAGTTTCCGAGATATGGACTATCGATAATTTACACCTTAGGCTCTGCTTCTAACTTGGGCCCAAATTGTAAAATGGTCTTACCTATTGGCGATTTCGTTCCAATTCACATTCCAAGTAATATTCGGCATGCTAATTACATTGCCGGTTGCCAAATTGCATTATCTCTTATAGTTTCCGAGATATGGACTATCGATAATTTACACCTTAGGCTCTGCTTCTAACTTGGGCCCAAATTGTAAAATGGTCTTATCTATTGGCGATTTCGTTCCAATTCACATTCCAAGTAATATTCGGCATGCTAATTACATTGCCGGTTGCCAAATTGCATTATCTCTTATAGTTTCCGAGATATGGACTATCGATAATTTACACCTTATGCTCTGCTTCTAACTTGGGCCCAAATTGTAAAATGGTCTTATCTATTGGCGATTTCGTTCCAATTCACATTCCAAGTAATATTCGGCATGCTAATTACATTGCCGGTTGCCAAATTGCATTATCTCTTATAGTTTCCGAGATATGGACTATCGATAATTTACACCTTAGGCTCTGCTTCTAACTTGGGCCCAAATTGTAAAATGGTCTTATCTATTGGCGATTTCGTTCCAATTCACATTCCAAGTAATATTCGGCATGCTAATTACATTGCCGGTTGCCAAATTGCATTATCTCTTATAGTTTCCGAGATATGGACTATCAATAATTTACACCTTAGGCTCTGCTTCTAACTTGGGCCCAAATTGTAAAATGGTCTTATCTATTGGCGATTTCGTTCCAATTCACATTCCAAGTAATATTCGGCATGCTAATTACATTGCCGGTTGCGAAATTACATTATCTCTTATAGTTTCCGAGATATGGACTATCAATAATTTACACCTTAGGCTCTGCTTCTAACTTGGGCCCAAATTGTAAAATGGTCTTATCTATTGGCGATTTCGTTCCAATTCACATTCCAAGTAATATTCGGCATGCTAATTACATTGCCGGTTGCCAAATTGCATTATCTCTTATAGTTTCCGAGATATGGACTATCGATAATTTACACCTTAGGCTCTGCTTCTAACTTGGGCCCAAATCGTAAAATGGTCTTATCTATTGGCGATTTCGTTCCAATTCACATTCCAAGTAATATTCGGCATGCTAATTACATTGCCGGTTGCCAAATTGCATTATCTCTTATAGTTTCCGAGATATGGACTATCAATAATTTACACCTTAGGCTCTGCTTCTAACTTGGGCCCAAATTGTAAAATGGTCTTATCTATTGGCGATTTCGTTCCAATTCACATTCCAAGTAATATTCGGCATGCTAATTACATTGCCGGTTGCGAAATTGCATTATCTCTTATAGTTTCCGAGATATGGACTATCAATAATTTACACCTTAGGCTCTGCTTCTAACTTGGGCCCAAATTGTAAAACGGTCTTATCTATTGGCGATTTCGTTCCAATTCACATTCCAAGAAATATTCGGCATGCTAATTACATTGCCGGTTGCCAAATTGCATTATCTCTTATAGTTTCCGAGATATGGACTATCGATAATTTACACCTTAGGCTCTGCTTCTAACTTGGGCCCAAATTGTAAAATGGTCATATCTATTGGCGATTTCGTTCCAATTCACATTCCAAGTAATATTCGGCATGCTAATTACATTGCCGGTTGCCAAATTGCATTATCTCTTATAGTTTCCGAGATATGGACTATCGATAATTTACACCTTAGGCTCTGCTTCTAACTTGGGCCCAAATTGTAAAATGGTCTTATCTATTGGCGATTTCGTTCCAATTCACATTCCAAGTAATATTCGGCATGCTAATTACATTGCCGGTTGCCAAATTGCATTATCTCTTATAGTTTCCGAGATATGGACTATCGATAATTTACACCTTAGGCTCTGCTTCTAACTTGGGCCCAAATTGTAAAATGGTCTTATCTATTGGCGATTTCGTTCCAATTCACATTCCAAGTAATATTCGGCATGCTAATTGCATTGCCGGTTGCCAAATTGCATTATCTCTTATAGTTTCCGAGATATGGACTATCGATAATTTACACCTTGGGCTCTGCTTCTAACTTGGGCCCAAATTGTAAAATGGTCTTATCTATTGGCGATTTCGTTCCAATTCTCATTCCAAGTAATATTCGGCATGCTAATTGCATTGCCGGTTGCCAAATTGCATTATCTCTTATAGTTTCCGAGATATTGACTATCGATAATTTACACCTTAGGCTCTGCTTCTAACTTGGGCCCAAATTGTAAAATGGTCTTATCTATTGGCGATTTCGTTCCAATTCTCATTCCAAGTAATATTCGGCATGCTAATTACATTGCCGGTTGCCAAATTGCATTATCTCTTATAGTTTCCGAGATATGGACTATCGATAATTTACACCTTAGGCTCTGCTTCTAACTTGGGCCCAAATTGTAAAATGGTCTTATCTATTGGCGATTTCGTTCCAATTCACATTCCAAGTAATATTCGGCATGCTAATTACATTGCCGGTTGCCAAATTGCATTATCTCTTATAGTTTCCGAGATATGGACTATCGATAATTTACACCTTAGGCTCTGCTTCTAACTTGGGCCCAAATTGTAAAATGGTCTTATCTATTGGCGATTTCGTTCAAATTCACATTCCAAGTAATATTCGGCATGCTAATTACATTGCCGGTTGCCAAATTGCATTATCTCTTATAGTTTCCGAGATATGGACTATCGATAATTTACACCTTAGGCTCTGCTTCTAACTTGGGCCCAAATTGTAAAATGGTCTTATCTATTGGCGATTTCGTTCCAATTCACATTCCAAGTAATAATCGGCATGCTAATTACATTGCCGGTTGCGAAATTGCATTATCTCTTATAGTTTCCGAGATATGGACTATCGATAATTTACACCTTAGGCTCTGCTTCTAACTTGGGCCCAAATTGTAAAATGGTCTTATCTATTGGCGATTTCGTTCCAATTCACATTCCAAGTAATATTCGGCATGCTAATTACATTGCCGGTTGCCAAATTGCATTATCTCTTATAGTTTCCGAGATATGGACTATCGATAATTTACACCTTAGGCTCTGCTTCTAACTTGGGCCCAAATTGTAAAATGGTCTTATCTATTGGCGATTTCGTTCCAATTCACATTCCAAGTAATATTCGGCATGCTAATTACATTGCCGGTTGCCAAATTGCATTATCTCTTATAGTTTCCGAGATATGGACTATCGATAATTTACACCTTAGGCTCTGCTTCTAACTTGGGCCCAAATTGTAAAATGGTCTTATCTATTGGCGATTTCGTTCCAATTCACATTCCAAGTAATATTCGGCATGCTAATTACATTGCCGGTTGCCAAATTGCATTATCTCTTATAGTTTCCGAGATATGGACTATCGATAATTTACACCTTAGGCTCTGCTTCTAACTTGGGCCCAAATTGTAAAATGGTCTTATCTATTGGCGATTTCGTTCCAATTCACATTCCAAGTAATATTCGGCATGCTAATTACATTGCCGGTTGCCAAATTGCATTATCTCTTATAGTTTCCGAGATATGGACTATCGATAATTTACACCTTAGGCTCTGCTTCTAACTTGGGCCCAAATTGTAAAATGGTCTTATCTATTGGCGATTTCGTTCCAATTCACATTCCAAGTAATATTCGGCATGCTAATTACATTGCCGGTTGCCAAATTGCATTATCTCTTATAGTTTCCGAGATATGGACTATCGATAATTTACACCTTAGGCTCTGCTTCTAACTTGGGCCCAAATTGTAAAATGGTCTTATCTATTGGCGATTTCGTTCCAATTCACATTCCAAGTAATATTCGGCATGCTAATTACATTGCCGGTTGCCAAATTGCATTATCTCTTATAGTTTCCGAGATATGGACTATCGATAATTTACACCTTAGGCTCTGCTTCTAACTTGGGCCCAAATTGTAAAATGGTCTTATCTATTGGCGATTTCGTTCCAATTCACATTCCAAGTAATATTCGGCATGCTAATTACATTGCCGGTTGCGAAATTGCATTATCTCTTATAGTTTCCGAGATATGGACTATCGATAATTTACACCTTAGGCTCTGCTTCTAACTTGGGCCCAAATTGTAAAATGGTCTTATCTATTGGCGATTTCGTTCCAATTCACATTCCAAGTAATATTCGGCATGCTAATTACATTGCCGGTTGCCAAATTGCATTATCTCTTATAGTTTCCGAGATATGGACTATCGATAATTTACACCTTAGGCTCTGCTTCTAACTTGGGCCCAAATTGTAAAATGGTCTTATCTATTGGCGATTTCGTTCCAATTCACATTCCAAGTAATATTCGGCATGCTAATTACATTGCCGGTTGCCAAATTGCATTATCTCTTATAGTTTCCGAGATATGGACTATCGATAATTTACACCTTAGGCTCTGCTTCTAACTTGGGCCCAAATTGTAAAATGGTCTTATCTATTGGCGATTTCGTTCCAATTCACATTCCAAGTAATATTCGGCATGCTAATTACATTGCCGGTTGCCAAATTGCATTATCTCTTATAGTTTCCGAGATATGGACTATCGATAATTTACACCTTAGGCTCTGCTTCTAACTTGGGCCCAAATTGTAAAATGGTCTTATCTATTGGCGATTTCGTTCCAATTCACATTCCAAGTAATATTCGGCATGCTAATTACATTGCCGGTTGCCAAATTGCATTATCTCTTATAGTTTCCGAGATATGGACTATCGATAATTTACACCTTAGGCTCTGCTTCTAACTTGGGCCCAAATTGTAAAATGGTCTTATCTATTGGCGATTTCGTTCCAATTCACATTCCAAGTAATATTCGGCATGCTAATTACATTGCCGGTTGCCAAATTGCATTATCTCTTATAGTTTCCGAGATATGGACTATCGATAATTTACACCTTAGGCTCTGCTTCTAACTTGGGCCCAAATTGTAAAATGGTCTTATCTATTGGCGATTTCGTTCCAATTCACATTCCAAGTAATATTCGGCATGCTAATTACATTGCCGGTTGCCAAATTGCATTATCTCTTATAGTTTCCGAGATATGGACTATCGATAATTTACACCTTAGGCTCTGCTTCTAACTTGGGCCCAAATTGTAAAATGGTCTTATCTATTGGCGATTTCGTTCCAATTCACATTCCAAGTAATATTCGGCATGCTAATTACATTGCCGGTTGCCAAATTGCATTATCTCTTATAGTTTCCGAGATATGGACTATCGATAATTTACACCTTAGGCTCTGCTTCTAACTTGGGCCCAAATTGTAAAATGGTCTTATCTATTGGCGATTTCGTTCCAATTCACACTCCAAGTAATATTCGGCATGCTAATTACATTGCCGGTTGCCAAATTGCATTATCTCTTATAGTTTCCGAGATATGGACTATCGATAATTTACACCTTAGGCTCTGCTTCTAACTTGGGCCCAAATTGTAAAATGGTCTTATCTATTGGCGATTTCGTTCCAATTCACATTCCAAGTAATATTCGGCATGCTAATTACATTGCCGGTTGCCGAAATTGCATTATCTCTTATAGTTTCCGAGATATGGACTATCGATAATTTACACCTTAGGCTCTGCTTCTAACTTGGGCCCCAAATTGTAAAATGGTCTTATCTATTGGCGATTTCGTTCCAATTCACATTCCAAGTAATATTCGGCATGCTAATTACATTGCCGGTTGCCAAATTTGCCATTATCTCTTATAGTTTCCGAGATATGGACTATCAATAATTTACACCTTAGGCTCTGCTTCTAACTTGGGCCCAAATTGTAAAATGGTCTTATCTATTGG
>NW_027473025.1:0-102293 GCF_030347505.1 Rhynchophorus ferrugineus
TCCATATCTCGGAAACTATAAGAGATAATGCAATTTGGCAACCGGCAATGTAATTAGCATGCCGAATATTACTTGGAATGTGAATTGGAACGAAATCGCCAATAGATAAGACCATTTTACAATTTGGGCCCAAGTTAGAAGCAGAGCCTAAGGTGTAAATTATCGATAGTCCATATCTCGGAAACTATAAGAGATAATGCAATTTGGCAACCGGCAATGTAATTAGCATGCCGTATATTACTTGGAATGTGAATTGGAACGAAATCGCCAATAGATAAGACCATTTTACAATTTGGGCCCAAGTTAGAAGCAGAGCCTAAGGTGTAAATTATTGATAGTCCATATCTCGGAAACTATAAGAGATAATGCAATTTCGCAACCGGCAATGTAATTAGCATGCCGAATATCACTTGGAATGTGAATTGGGACGAAATCGCCAATAGATAAGACCATTTTACAATTTGGGCCCAAGTTAGAAGCAGAGCCTAAGGTGTAAATTATCGATAGTGCATATCTCGGAAACTATAAGAGATAATGCAATTTGGCAACCGGCAATGTAATTAGCATGCCGAATATTACTTGGAATGTGAATTGGAACGAAATCGCCAAAAGATAAGACCATTTTACAATTTGGGCCCAAGTTAGAAGCAGAGCCTAAGGTGTAAATTATCGATAGTCCATATCTCGGAAACTATAAGAGATAATGCAATTTGGCAACCGGCAATGTAATTAGCATGCCGAATATTACTTGGAATGTGAATTGGAACGAAATCGCCAATAGATAAGACCATTTTACAATTTGGGCCCAAGTTAGAAGCAGAGCCCAAGGTGTAAATTATCGATAGTCCATATCTCGGAAACTATAAGAGATAATGCAATTTCGCAGCCGGCAATGTAATTAGCATGCCGAATATTACTTGGAGTGTGAATTGGAACGAAATCGCCAATAGATAAGACCATTTTACAATTTGGGCCCAAGTTAGAAGCAGAGCCTAAGGTGTAAATTATCGATAGTCCATATCTCGGAAACTATAAGAGATAATGCAATTTGGCAACCGGCAATGTAATTAGCATGCCGAATATTACTTGGAATGTGAATTGGAACGAAATCGCCAATAGATAAGACCATTTTACAATTTGGGCCCAAGTTAGAAGCAGAGCCTAAGGTGTAAATAATCGATAGTCCATATCTCGGAAACTATAAGAGATAATGCAATTTGGCAACCGGCAATGTAATTAGCATGCCGAATATTACTTGGAATGTGAATTGGAACGAAATCGCCAATAGATAAGACCATTTTACAATTTGGGCCCAAGTTAGAAGCAGAGCCTAAGGTGTAAATTATCGATAGTCCATATCTCGGAAACTATAAGAGATAATGCAATTTGGCAACCGGCAATGTAATTAGCATGCCGAATATTACTTGGAATGTGAATTGCAACGAAATCGCCAATAGATAAGACCATTTTACAATTTGGGCCCAAGTTAGAAGCAGAGCCTAAGGTGTAAATTATCGATAGTCCATATCTCGGAAACTATAAGAGATAATGCAATTTGGCAACCGGCAATGTAATTAGCATGCCGAATATTACTTGGAATGTGAATTGGAACGAAATCGCCAATAGATAAGACCATTTTACAATTTGGGCCCAAGTTAGAAGCAGAGCCTAAGGTGTAAATTATTGATAGTCCATACCTCGGAAACTATAAGAGATAATGCAATTTCGCAACCGGCAATGTAATTAGCATGCCGAATATCACTTGGAATGTGAATTGGGACGAAATCGCCAATAGATAAGACCATTTTACAATTTGGGCCGAAGTTAGAAGCACAGCCTAAGGTGTAAATTATCGATAGTCCATATCTCGGAAACTATAAGAGATAATGCAATTTGGCAACCGGCAATGTAATTAGCATGCCGAATATTACTTGGAATGTGAATTGGAACGAAATCGCCAATAGATAAGGCCATTTTACAATTTGGGCCCAAGTTAGAAGCAGAGCCTAAGGTGTAAATTATCGATAGTCCATATCTCGGAAACTATAAGAGATAATGCAATTTGGCAACCGGCAAAGTAATTAGCATGCCGAATATTACTTGGAGTGTGAATTGGAACGAAATCGCCAATAGGTAAGACCATTTTACAATTTGGGCCCAAGTTAGAAGCAGAGCCTAAGGTGTAAATTATCGATAGTCCATATCTCGGAAACTATAAGGGATAATTCAATTTGACAACCGGCAATGAAATTAGCATGCCGAATATTACTTGGAATGTGAATTGGAACGAAATCGCCAATAGATAAGACCATTTTACAATTTGGGCCCAAGTTAGAAGCAGAGCCTAAGGTGTAAATTATCGATAGTCCATATCTCGGAAACTATAAGAGATAATGCAATTTGGCAACCGGCAATGTAATTAGCATGCCGAATATTACTTGGAATGTGAATTGGAACGAAATCGCCAATAGATAAGACCATTTTACAATTTGGGCCCAAGTTAGAAGCAGAGCCTAAGGTGTAAATTATCGATAGTCCATATCTCGTAAACTATAAGAGATAATGCAATTTGGCAACCGGCAATGTAATTAGCATGCCGAATATTACTTGGAATGTGAATTGGAACGAAATCGCCAATAGATAAGACCATTTTACAATTTGGGCCCAAGTTAGAAGCAGAGCCTATGGTGTAAATTATCGATAGTCCATATCTCGGAAACTATAAGAGATAATGCAATTTGGCAACCGGCAATGTAATTAGCGTGCCGAATATTACTTGGAATGTGAATTGGAACGAAACCGCCAATAGATAAGACCATTTTACAATTTGGGCCCAAGTTAGAAGCAGAGCCTAAGGTGTAAATTATCGATAGTCCATATCTCGGAAACTATAAGAGATAATGCAATTTGGCAACCGGCAATGTAATTAGCATGCCGAATATTACTTGGAATGTGAATTGGAACGAAATCGCCAATAGAGAAGACCATTTTACAATTTGGGCCAAGTTAGAAGCAGAGCCTAAGGTGTAAATTATCGATAGTCCATATCTCGGAAACTATAAGAGATAATGCAATTTGGCAACCGGCAATGTAATTAGCATGCCGAATATTACTTGGAATGTGAATTGGAGCGAAATCGCCAATAGAGAAGACCATTTTACAATTTGGGCCAAGTTAGAAGCAGAGCCTAAGGTGTAAATTATCGATAGTCCATATCTCGGAAACTATAAGAGATAATGCAATTTGGCAACCGGCAATGTAATTAGCATTCCGAATATTACTTGGAATGTGAATTGGAACGAAATCGCCAATAGATAAGACCATTTTACAATTTGGGCCCGAGTTAGAAGCAGAGCCTATGGTGTAAATTATCGATAGTCCATATCTCGTAAACTATAAGAGATAATGCAATTTGGCAACCGGCAATGTAATTAGCATGCCGAATATTACTTGGAATGTTAATTGGAACGAAACCGCCAATAGATAAGACCATTTTACAATTTGGGCCCAAGTTAGAAGCAGAGCCTAAGGTGTAAATTATCGATAGTCCATATCTCTGAAACTATAAGAGATAATGCAATTTCGCAACCGGCAATGTAATTAGCATGCCGAATATTACTTGGAATGTGAATTGGAACGAAATCGCCAATAGATAAGACCATTTTACAATTTGGGCCCGAGTTAGAAGCAGAGCCTATGGTGTAAATTATCGATAGTCCATATCTCGTAAACTATAAGAGATAATGCAATTTGGCAACCGGCAATGTAATTAGCATGCCGAATATTACTTGGAATGTGAATTGGAACGAAATCGCCAATAGATAAGACCATTTTACAATTTGGGCCCAAGTTAGAAGCAGAGCCTATGGTGTAAATTATCGATAGTCCATATCTCGTAAACTATAAGAGATAATGCAATTTGGCAACCGGCAATGTAATTAGCATGCCGAATATTACTTGGAATGTCAATTGGAACGAAACCGCCAATAGATAAGACCATTTTACAATTTGGGCCCAAGTTAGAAGCAGAGCCTATGGTGTAAATTATCGATAGTCCATATCTCGTAAACTATAAGAGATAATGCAATTTGGCAACCGGCAATGTAATTAGCATGCCGAATATTACTTGGAATGTCAATTGGAACGAAACCGCCAATAGATAAGACCATTTTACAATTTGGGCCCAAGTTAGAAGCAGAGCCTAAGGTGTAAATTATCGATAGTCCATATCTCGGAAACTATAAGAGATAATGCAATTTGGCAACCGGCAATGTAATTAGCATGCCGAATATTACTTGGAATGTGAATTGGAACGAAATTGCCAATAGATAAGACCATTTTACAATTTGGGCCCAAGTTAGAAGCAGAGCCTAAGGTGTAAATTATCGATAGTCCATATCTCTGAAACTATAAGAGATAATGCAATTTCGCAACCGGCAATGTAATTAGCATGCCGAATATTACTTGGAAAGTGAATTGGGACGAAATCGCCAATAGATAAGGCCATTTTACAATTTGGGCCCAAGTTAGAAGCAGAGCCTAAGGTGTAAATTATTGATAGTCCATATCTCGGAAACTATAAGAGATAATGCAATTTCGCAACCGGCAATGTAATTAGCATGCCGAATATTACTTGGAGTGTGAATTGGAACGAAATCGCCAATAGATAAGACCATTTTACAATTTGGGCCCAAGTTAGAAGCAGAGTCTAAGGTGTAAATTATCGATAGTCCATATCTCGGAAACTATAAGAGATAATGCAATTTGGCAACCGGCAATGTAATTAGCATGCCGAATATTACTTGGAATGTGAATTGGAACGAAATTGCCAATAGATAAGACCATTTTACAATTTGGGCCCAAGTTAGAAGCAGAGCCTAAGGTGTAAATTATCGATAGTCCATATCTCTGAAACTATAAGAGATAATGCAATTTCGTAACCGACAATGTAATTAGCATGCCGAATATTACTTGGAATGTGAATTGGGACGAAATCGCCAATAGATAAGGCCATTTTACAATTTGGGCCCAAGTTAGAAGCAGAGCCTAAGGTGTAAATTATCGATAGTCCATATCTCGGAAACTATAAGAGATAATGCAATTTGGCAACCGGCAATGTAATTAGTATGCCGAATATTACTTGGAATGTGAATTGGAACGAAATCGCCAATAGATAAGACCATTTTACAATTTGGGCCCAAGTTAGAAGCAGAGCCTAAGGTGTAAATTATTGATAGTCCATATCTCGGAAACTATAAGAGATAATGCAATTTGGCAACCGGCAATGTAATTAGCATGCCGAATATTACTTGGAATGTGAATTGGAACGAAATCGCCAATAGATAAGACCATTTTACAATTTGGGAGCAAGTTAGAAGCAGAGCCTAAGGTGTAAATTATCGATAGTCCATATCTCGGAAACTATAAGAGATAATGCAATTTGGCAACCGGCAATGTAATTAGCATGCCGAATATTACTTGGAATGTGAATTGGAACGAAATCGCCAATAGATAAGACCATTTTACAATTTGGGCCCAAGTTAGAAGCAGAGCCTAAGGTGTAAATTATCGATAGTCCATATCTCGGAAACTATAAGAGATAATGCAATTTGGCAACCGGCAATGTAATTAGCATGCCGTATATTACTTGGAATGTGAATTGGAACGAAATCGCCAATAGATAAGACCATTTTACAATTTGGGCCCAAGTTAGAAGCAGAGCCTAAGGTGTAAATTATCGATAGTCCATATATCGGAAACTATAAGAGATAATGCAATTTGGCAACCGGCAATGTAATTAGCATGCCGAATATTACTTGGAATGTGAATTGGAACGAAATCGCCAATAGATAAGACCATTTTACAATTTGGGCCCAAGTTAGAAGCAGAGCCTAAGGTGTAAATTATTGATAGTCCATATCTCGGAAACTATAAGAGATAATGCAATTTCGCAACCGGCAATGTAATTAGCATGCCGAATATCACTTGGAATGTGAATTGGGACGAAATCGTCAATAGATAAGACCATTTTACAATTTGGGCCCAAGTTAGAAGCAGAGCCTAAGGTGTAAATTATCGATAGTGCATATCTCGGAAACTATAAGAGATAATGCAATTTGGCAACCGGCAATGTAATTAGCATGCCGAATATTACTTGGAATGTGAATTGGAACGAAATCGCCAAAAGATAAGACCATTTTACAATTTGGGCCCAAGTTAGAAGCAGAGCCTAAGGTGTAAATTATCGATAGTCCATATCTCGGAAACTATAAGAGATAATGCAATTTGGCAACCGGCAATGTAATTAGCATGCCGAATATTACTTGGATTGTGAATTGGAACGAAATCGCCAATAGATAAGACCATTTTACAATTTGGGCCCAAGTTAGAAGCAGAGCCCAAGGTGTAAATTATCGATAGTCCATATCTCGGAAACTATAAGAGATAATGCAATTTCGCAGCCGGCAATGTAATTAGCATGCCGAATATTACTTGGAGTGTGAATTGGAACGAAATCGCCAATAGATAAGACCATTTTACAATTTGGGCCCAAGTTAGAAGCAGAGCCTAAGGTGTAAATTATCGATAGTCCATATCTCGGAAACTATAAGAGATAATGCAATTTGGCAACCGGCAATGTAATTAGCATGCCGAATATTACTTGGAATGTGAATTGGAACGAAATCGCCAATAGATAAGACCATTTTACAATTTGGGCCCAAGTTAGAAGCAGAGCCTAAGGTGTAAATTATTGATAGTCCATATCTCGGAAACTATAAGAGATAATGCAATTTGGCAACCGGCAATGTAATTAGCATGCCGAATATTACTTGGAATGTGAATTGGAACGAAATCGCCAACAGATAAGACCATTTTACAATTTGGGAGCAAGTTAGAAGCAGAGCCTAAGGTGTAAATTATCGATAGTCCATATCTCGGAAACTATAAGAGATAATGCAATTTGGCAACCGGCAATGTAATTAGCATGCCGAATATTACTTGGAATGTGAATTGGAACGAAATCGCCAATAGATAAGACCATTTTACAATTTGGGCCCAAGTTAGAAGCAGAGCCTAAGGTGTAAATTATCGATAGTCCATATCTCGGAAACTATAAGAGATAATGCAATTTGGCAACCGGCAATGTAATTAGCATGCCGTATATTACTTGGAATGTGAATTGGAACGAAATCGCCAATAGATAAGACCATTTTACAATTTGGGCCCAAGTTAGAAGCAGAGCCTAAGGTGTAAATTATCGATAGTCCATATATCGGAAACTATAAGAGATAATGCAATTTGGCAACCGGCAATGTAATTAGCATGCCGAATATTACTTGGAATGTGAATTGGAACGAAATCGCCAATAGATAAGACCATTTTACAATTTGGGCCCAAGTTAGAAGCAGAGCCTAAGGTGTAAATTATTGATAGTCCATATCTCGGAAACTATAAGAGATAATGCAATTTCGCAACCGGCAATGTAATTAGCATGCCGAATATCACTTGGAATGTGAATTGGGACGAAATCGCCAATAGATAAGACCATTTTACAATTTGGGCCCAAGTTAGAAGCAGAGCCTAAGGTGTAAATTATCGATAGTGCATATCTCGGAAACTATAAGAGATAATGCAATTTGGCAACCGGTAATGTAATTAGCATGCCGAATATTACTTGGAATGTGAATTGGAACGAAATCGCCAAAAGATAAGACCATTTTACAATTTGGGCCCAAGTTAGAAGCAGAGCCTAAGGTGTAAATTATCGATAGTCCATATCTCGGAAACTATAAGAGATAATGCAATTTGGCAACCGGCAATGTAATTAGCATGCCGAATATTACTTGGAATGTGAATTGGAACGAAATCGCCAATAGATAAGACCATTTTACAATTTGGGCCCAAGTTAGAAGCAGAGCCCAAGGTGTAAATTATCGATAGTCCATATCTCGGAAACTATAAGAGATAATGCAATTTCGCAGCCGGCAATGTAATTAGCATGCCGAATATTACTTGGAGTGTGAATTGGAACGAAATCGCCAATAGATAAGACCATTTTACAATTTGGGCCCAAGTTAGAAGCAGAGCCTAAGGTGTAAATTATCGATAGTCCATATCTCGGAAACTATAAGAGATAATGCAATTTGGCAACCGGCAATGTAATTAGCATGCCGAATATTACTTGGAATGTGAATTGGAACGAAATCGCCAATAGATAAGACCATTTTACAATTTGGGCCCAAGTTAGAAGCAGAGCCTAAGGTGTAAATAATCGATAGTCCATATCTCGGAAACTATAAGAGATAATGCAATTTGGCAACCGGCAATGTAATTAGCATGCCGAATATTACTTGGAATGTGAATTGGAACGAAATCGCCAATAGATAAGACCATTTTACAATTTGGGCCCAAGTTAGAAGCAGAGCCTAAGGTGTAAATTATCGATAGTCCATATCTCGGAAACTATAAGAGATAATGCAATTTGGCAACCGGCAATGTAATTAGCATGCCGAATATTACTTGGAATGTGAATTGCAACGAAATCGCCAATAGATAAGACCATTTTACAATTTGGGCCCAAGTTAGAAGCAGAGCCTAAGGTGTAAATTATCGATAGTCCATATCTCGGAAACTATAAGAGATAATGCAATTTGGCAACCGGCAATGTAATTAGCATGCCGAATATTACTTGGAATGTGAATTGGAACGAAATCGCCAATAGATAAGACCATTTTACAATTTGGGCCCAAGTTAGAAGCAGAGCCTAAGGTGTAAATTATTGATAGTCCATACCTCGGAAACTATAAGAGATAATGCAATTTCGCAACCGGCAATGTAATTAGCATGCCGAATATCACTTGGAATGTGAATTGGGACGAAATCGCCAATAGATAAGACCATTTTACAATTTGGGCCGAAGTTAGAAGCACAGCCTAAGGTGTAAATTATCGATAGTCCATATCTCGGAAACTATAAGAGATAATGCAATTTGGCAACCGGCAATGTAATTAGCATGCCGAATATTACTTGGAATGTGAATTGGAACGAAATCGCCAATAGATAAGGCCATTTTACAATTTGGGCCCAAGTTAGAAGCAGAGCCTAAGGTGTAAATTATCGATAGTCCATATCTCGGAAACTATAAGAGATAATGCAATTTGGCAACCGGCAATGTAATTAGCATGCCGAATATTACTTGGAGTGTGAATTGGAACGAAATCGCCAATAGGTAAGACCATTTTACAATTTGGGCCCAAGTTAGAAGCAGAGCCTAAGGTGTAAATTATCGATAGTCCATATCTCGGAAACTATAAGGGATAATTCAATTTGACAACCGGCAATGAAATTAGCATGCCGAATATTACTTGGAATGTGAATTGGAACGAAATCGCCAATAGATAAGACCATTTTACAATTTGGGCCCAAGTTAGAAGCAGAGCCTAAGGTGTAAATTATCGATAGTCCATATCTCGGAAACTATAAGAGATAATGCAATTTGGCAACCGGCAATGTAATTAGCATGCCGAATATTACTTGGAATGTGAATTGGAACGAAATCGCCAATAGATAAGACCATTTTACAATTTGGGCCCAAGTTAGAAGCAGAGCCTAAGGTGTAAATTATCGATAGTCCATATCTCGTAAACTATAAGAGATAATGCAATTTGGCAACCGGCAATGTAATTAGCATGCCGAATATTACTTGGAATGTGAATTGGAACGAAATCGCCAATAGATAAGACCATTTTACAATTTGGGCCCAAGTTAGAAGCAGAGCCTATGGTGTAAATTATCGATAGTCCATATCTCGGAAACTATAAGAGATAATGCAATTTGGCAACCGGCAATGTAATTAGCGTGCCGAATATTACTTGGAATGTGAATTGGAACGAAACCGCCAATAGATAAGACCATTTTACAATTTGGGCCCAAGTTAGAAGCAGAGCCTAAGGTGTAAATTATCGATAGTCCATATCTCGGAAACTATAAGAGATAATGCAATTTGGCAACCGGCAATGTAATTAGCATGCCGAATATTACTTGGAATGTGAATTGGAACGAAATTGCCAATAGATAAGACCATTTTACAATTTGGGCCCAAGTTAGAAGCAGAGCCTAAGGTGTAAATTATCGATAGTCCATATCTCTGAAACTATAAGAGATAATGCAATTTCGCAACCGGCAATGTAATTAGCATGCCGAATATTACTTGGAATGTGAATTGGGACGAAATCGCCAATAGATAAGGCCATTTTACAATTTGGGCCCAAGTTAGAAGCAGAGCCTAAGGTGTAAATAATCGATAGTCCATATCTCGGAAACTATAAGAGATAATGCAATTTGGCAACCGGCAATGTAATTAGCATGCCGAATATTACTTGGAATGTGAATTGGAACGAAATCGCCAATAGATAAGACCATTTTACAATTTGGGCCCAAGTTAGAAGCAGAGCCTAAGGTGTAAATTATTGATAGTCCATATCTCGGAAACTATAAGAGATAATGCAATTTCGCAACCGGCAATGTAATTAGCATGCCGAATATTACTTGGAGTGTGAATTGGAACGAAATCGCCAATAGATAAGACCATTTTACAATTTGGGCCCAAGTTAGAAGCAGAGCCTAAGGTGTAAATTATCGATAGTCCATATCTCGGAAACTATAAGAGATAATGCAATTTGGCAACCGGCAATGTAATTAGCATGCCGAATATTACTTGGAATGTGAATTGGAACGAAATCGCCAATAGATAAGACCATTTTACAATTTGGGCCCAAGTTAGAAGCAGAGCCTAAGGTGTAAATTATCGATGGACGAACCTCGGAAACTATAAGAGATAATGCAATTTGGCAACCGGCAATGTAATTAGCATGCCGAATATTACTTGGAATGTGAATTGGAACGAAATCGCCAATAGATAAGACCATTTTACAATTTGGGCCCAAGTTAGAAGCAGAGCCTAAGGAGTAAATTATCGATAGTCCATATCTCGGAAACTATAAGAGATAATGCAATTTGGCAACCGGCAATGTAATTAGCATGCCGAATATTACTTGGAATGTGAAATTGGAACGAAATCGCCAATTGATAAGACCATTTTACAATTTGGACCCAAGTTATAAGCAGAGCCTAAGGTGTAAATAATCGATAGTCCATATCTCGGAAACTATAAGATATAATGCAATTTGGCAACCGGCAATGTAATTAGCATGCCGAATATTACTTGGAATGTCAATTGGAACGAAATCGCCAATAGATAAGACCATTTTACAATTTGGGCCCAAGTTAGAAGCAGAGCCTAAGATGTAAATTATCGATAGTCCATATCTCGGAAACTATAAGTGATAATGCAATTTGGCAACCGGCAATGTAATTAGCATGCCGAATATTACTTGGAATGTGAATTGGAACGAAATCGCCAATAGATAAGACCATTTTACAATTTGGGCACAAGTTAGAAGCAGAGCCTAAGGTGTAAATTATCGATAGTCCATATCTCGGAAACTATAAGAGATAATGCAATTTGGCAACCGGCAATGTAATTAGCATGCCGAATATTACTTGGAATGTGAATTGGAACGAAATCGCCAATAGAGAAGACCATTTTACAATTTGGGCCCAAGTTAGAAGCAGAGCCTAAGGTGTAAATTATCGATAGTCCATATCTCGGAAACTATAAGAGATAATGCTATTTGGCAACCGGCAATGTAATTAGCATGCCGAATATTACTTGGAGTGTGAATTGGAACGAAATCGCCAATAGATAAGACCATTTTACAATTTGGGCCCAAGTTAGAAGCAGAGCCTAAGGTGTAAATTATCGATAGTCCATATCTCGGAAACTATAAGAGATAATGCAATTTGGCAACCGGCAATGTAATTAGCATGCCGAATATTACTTGGAATGTGAATTGGAACGAAATCGCCAATAGATAAGACCATTTTACAATTTGGGCCCAAGTTAGAAGCAGAGCCTAAGGTGTAAATTATCGATGGACGAACCTCGGAAACTATAAGAGATAATGCAATTTGGCAACCGGCAATGTAATTAGCATGCCGAATATTACTTGGAATGTGAATTGGAACGAAATCGCCAATAGATAAGACCATTTTACAATTTGGGCCCAAGTTAGAAGCAGAGCCTAAGGAGTAAATTATCGATAGTCCATATCTCGGAAACTATAAGAGATAATGCAATTTGGCAACCGGCAATGTAATTAGCATGCCGAATATTACTTGGAATGTGAAATTGGAACGAAATCGCCAATTGATGAGATCATTTTACAATTTGGACCCAAGTTATAAGCAGAGCCTAAGGTGTAAATAATCGATAGTCCATATCTCGGAAACTATAAGATATAATGCAATTTGGCAACCGGCAATGTAATTAGCATGCCGAATATTACTTGGAATGTCAATTGGAACGAAATCGCCAATAGATAAGACCATTTTACAATTTGGGCCCAAGTTAGAAGCAGAGCCTAAGATGTAAATTATCGATAGTCCATATCTCGGAAACTATAAGTGATAATGCAATTTGGCAACCGGCAATGTAATTAGCATGCCGAATATTACTTGGAATGTGAATTGGAACGAAATCGCCAATAGATAAGACCATTTTACAATTTGGGCACAAGTTAGAAGCAGAGCCTAAGGTGTAAATTATCGATAGTCCATATCTCGGAAACTATAAGAGATAATGCAATTTGGCAACCGGCAATGTAATTAGCATGCCGAATATTACTTGGAATGTGAATTGGAACGAAATCGCCAATAGAGAAGACCATTTTACAATTTGGGCCCAAGTTAGAAGCAGAGCCTAAGGTGTAAATTATCGATAGTCCATATCTCGGAAACTATAAGAGATAATGCAATTTGGCAACCGGCAATGTAATTAGCATGCCGAATATTACTTGGAGTGTGAATTGGAACGAAATCGCCAATAGGTAAGACCATTTTACAATTTGGGCCCAAGTTAGAAGCAGAGCCTAAGGTGTAAATTATCGATAGTCCATATCTCGGAAACTATAAGGGATAATTCAATTTGACAACCGGCAATGAAATTAGCATGCCGAATATTACTTGGAATGTGAATTGGAACGAAATCGCCAATAGATAAGACCATTTTACAATTTGGGCCCAAGTTAGAAGCAGAGCCTAAGGTGTAAATTATCGATAGTCCATATCTCGGAAACTATAAGAGATAATGCAATTTGGCAACCGGCAATGTAATTAGCATGCCGAATATTACTTGGAATGTGAATTGGAACGAAATCGCCAATAGATAAGACCATTTTACAATTTGGGCCCAAGTTAGAAGCAGAGCCTAAGGTGTAAATTATCGATAGTCCATATCTCGTAAACTATAAGAGATAATGCAATTTGGCAACCGGCAATGTAATTAGCATGCCGAATATTACTTGGAATGTGAATTGGAACGAAATCGCCAATAGATAAGACCATTTTACAATTTGGGCCCAAGTTAGAAGCAGAGCCTATGGTGTAAATTATCGATAGTCCATATCTCGGAAACTATAAGAGATAATGCAATTTGGCAACCGGCAATGTAATTAGCGTGCCGAATATTACTTGGAATGTGAATTGGAACGAAACCGCCAATAGATAAGACCATTTTACAATTTGGGCCCAAGTTAGAAGCAGAGCCTAAGGTGTAAATTATCGATAGTCCATATCTCGGAAACTATAAGAGATAATGCAATTTGGCAACCGGCAATGTAATTAGCATGCCGAATATTACTTGGAATGTGAATTGGAACGAAATCGCCAATAGATAAGACCATTTTACAATTTGGGCCCAAGTTAGAAGCAGAGCCTAAGGTGTAAATTATCGATAGTCCATATCTCGGAAACTATAAGAGATAATGCAATTTGGCAACCGGCAATGTAATTAGCATGCCGAATATTACTTGGAATGTGAATTGGAACGAAATTGCCAATAGATAAGACCATTTTACAATTTGGGCCCAAGTTAGAAGCAGAGCCTAAGGTGTAAATTATCGATAGTCCATATCTCTGAAACTATAAGAGATAATGCAATTTCGCAACCGGCAATGTAATTAGCATGCCGAATATTACTTGGAATGTGAATTGGGACGAAATCGCCAATAGATAAGGCCATTTTACAATTTGGGCCCAAGTTAGAAGCAGAGCCTAAGGTGTAAATAATCGATAGTCCATATCTCGGAAACTATAAGAGATAATGCAATTTGGCAACCGGCAATGTAATTAGCATGCCGAATATTACTTGGAATGTGAATTGGAACGAAATCGCCAATAGATAAGACCATTTTACAATTTGGGCCCAAGTTAGAAGCAGAGCCTAAGGTGTAAATTATTGATAGTCCATATCTCGGAAACTATAAGAGATAATGCAATTTCGCAACCGGCAATGTAATTAGCATGCCGAATATTACTTGGAGTGTGAATTGGAACGAAATCGCCAATAGATAAGACCATTTTACAATTTGGGCCCAAGTTAGAAGCAGAGCCTAAGGTGTAAATTATCGATAGTCCATATCTCGGAAACTATAAGAGATAATGCAATTTGGCAACCGGCAATGTAATTAGCATGCCGAATATTACTTGGAATGTGAATTGGAACGAAATCGCCAATAGATAAGACCATTTTACAATTTGGGCCCAAGTTAGAAGCAGAGCCTAAGGTGTAAATTATCGATGGACGAACCTCGGAAACTATAAGAGATAATGCAATTTGGCAACCGGCAATGTAATTAGCATGCCGAATATTACTTGGAATGTGAATTGGAACGAAATCGCCAATAGATAAGACCATTTTACAATTTGGGCCCAAGTTAGAAGCAGAGCCTAAGGAGTAAATTATCGATAGTCCATATCTCGGAAACTATAAGAGATAATGCAATTTGGCAACCGGCAATGTAATTAGCATGCCGAATATTACTTGGAATGTGAAATTGGAACGAAATCGCCAATTGATGAGATCATTTTACAATTTGGACCCAAGTTATAAGCAGAGCCTAAGGTGTAAATAATCGATAGTCCATATCTCGGAAACTATAAGATATAATGCAATTTGGCAACCGGCAATGTAATTAGCATGCCGAATATTACTTGGAATGTCAATTGGAACGAAATCGCCAATAGATAAGACCATTTTACAATTTGGGCCCAAGTTAGAAGCAGAGCCTAAGATGTAAATTATCGATAGTCCATATCTCGGAAACTATAAGTGATAATGCAATTTGGCAACCGGCAATGTAATTAGCATGCCGAATATTACTTGGAATGTGAATTGGAACGAAATCGCCAATAGATAAGACCATTTTACAATTTGGGCACAAGTTAGAAGCAGAGCCTAAGGTGTAAATTATCGATAGTCCATATCTCGGAAACTATAAGAGATAATGCAATTTGGCAACCGGCAATGTAATTAGCATGCCGAATATTACTTGGAATGTGAATTGGAACGAAATCGCCAATAGAGAAGACCATTTTACAATTTGGGCCCAAGTTAGAAGCAGAGCCTAAGGTGTAAATTATCGATAGTCCATATCTCGGAAACTATAAGAGATAATGCTATTTGGCAACCGGCAATGTAATTAGCATGCCGAATATTACTTGGAATGTGAATTGGAACGAAATCGCCAATAGATAAGACCATTTTACAATTTGGGCCCAAGTTAGAAGCAGAGCCTAAGGTGTAAATTATCGATAGTCCATATCTCGGAAACTATAAGAGATAATGCAATTTGGCAACCGGCAATGTAATTAGCATGCCGAATATTACTTGGAATGTGAATTGGAACGAAATCGCCAATAGAGAAGACCATTTTACAATTTGGGCCAAGTTAGAAGCAGAGCCTAAGGTGTAAATTATCGATAGTCCATATCTCGGAAACTATAAGAGATAATGCAATTTGGCAACCGGCAATGTAATTAGCATGCCGAATATTACTTGGAATGTGAATTGGAGCGAAATCGCCAATAGAGAAGACCATTTTACAATTTGGGCCAAGTTAGAAGCAGAGCCTAAGGTGTAAATTATCGATAGTCCATATCTCGGAAACTATAAGAGATAATGCAATTTGGCAACCGGCAATGTAATTAGCATGCCGAATATTACTTGGAATGTGAATTGGAACGAAATCGCCAATAGATAAGACCATTTTACAATTTGGGCCCAAGTTAGAAGCAGAGCCTAAGGTGTAAATTATCGATAGTCCATATCTCGGAAACTATAAGAGATAATGCAATTTGGCAACCGGCAATGTAATTAGCATGCCGAATATTACTTGGAATGTGAATTGGAACGAAATCGCCAATAGATAAGACCATTTTACAATTTGGGCCCAAGTTAGAAGCAGAGCCTAAGATGTAAATTATCGATAGTCCATATCTCGGAAACTATAAGTGATAATGCAATTTGGCAACCGGCAATGTAATTAGCATGCCCAATATTACTTGGAATGTGAATTGGAACGAAATCGCCAATAGATAAGATCATTTTACAATTTGGGCACAAGTTAGAAGCAGAGCCTAAGGTGTAAATTATCGATAGTCCATATCTCGGAAACTATAAGAGATAATGCAATTTGGCAACCGGCAATGTAATTAGCATGCCGAATATTACTTGGAATGTGAATTGGAACGAAATCGCCAATAGGTAAGACCATTTTACAATTTGGGCCCAAGTTAGAAGCAGAGCCTAAGGTGTAAATTATCGATAGTCCATATCTCGGAAACTATAAGAGATAATTCAATTTGGCAACCGGCAATGTAATTAGCATGCCGGATATTACTTGGAATGTGAATTGGAACGAAATCGCCAATAGATAAGACCATTTTACAATTTGGGCCCAAGTTAGAAGCAGAGCCTAAGGTGTAAATTACCGATAGTCCATATCTCGGAAACTATAAGAGATAATGCAATTTGGCAACCGGCAATGTAATTAGCATGCCGAATATTACTTGGAATGTGAATTGGAACGAAATCGCCAATAGATAAGACGATTTTACAATTTGGGCCCAAGTTAGAAGCAGAGCCTAAGGTGTAAATTATCGATGGTCCATATCTCGGAAACTATAAGAGATAATTCAATTTGGCAACCGGCAATGTAATTAGCATGCCGGATATTACTTGGAATGTGAATTGGAACGAAATCGCCAATAGAGAAGACCATTTTACAATTTGGGCCCAAGTTAGAAGCAGAGCCTAAGGTGTAAATTATCGATAGTCCATATCTCGGAAACTATAAGAGATAATGCAATTTGGCAACCGGCAATGTAATTAGCATGCCGAATATTACTTGGAATGTGAATTGGAACGAAATCGCCAATAGATAAGACCATTTTACAATTTGGGCCCAAGTTAGAAGCAGAGCCTAAGGTGTAAATTATCGAATGTCCATATCTCGGAAACTATAAGAGATAATGCAATTTGGCAACCGGCAATGTAATTAGCATGCCGAATATTACTTGGAATGTGAATTGGAACGAAATCGCCAATAGAGAAGACCATTTTACAATTTGGGCCAAGTTAGAAGCAGAGCCTAAGGTGTCGATCCTATCGATAGTCCATATCTCGGAAACTATAAGAGATAATGCAATTTGGCAACCGGCAATGTAATTAGCATGCCGAATATTACTTGCAATGCGAATTGGAACGAAATCGCCAATAGATAAGACCATTTTACAATTTGGGCCCAAGTTAGAAGCAGAGCCTAAGGTGTAAATTATCGATAGTCCATATCTCGGAAACTATAAGAGATAATGCAATTTGGCAACCGGCAATGTAATTAGCATGCCGAATATTACTTGGAATGTGAATTGGAACGAAATCGCCAATAGAGAAGACCATTTTACAATTTGGGCCCAAGTTAGAAACAGAGCCTAAGGTGTAAATTATCGATAGTCCATATCTCGGAAACTATAAGAGATAATGCAATTTGGCAACCGGCAATGTAATTAGCATGCCGAATATTACTTGGAATGTGAATTGGAACGAAATCGCCAATAGATAAGACCATTTTACAAATTGGGCCCAAGTTAGAAGCAGAGCCTAAGGTGTAAATTATCGATAGTCCATATCTCGGAAACTATAAGAGATAATGCAATTTGGCAACCGGAAATGTAATTAGCATGCCGAATATTACTTGGAATGTGAATTGGAACGAAATCGCCAATAGATAAGACCATTTTACAATTTGGGCCCAAGTTAGAAGCAGAGCCTAAGGTGTAAATTATCGATAGTCCATATCTCGGAAACTATAAGAGATAATGCAATTTGGCAACCGGCAATGTAATTAGCATTCCGAATATTACTTGGAATGTGAATTGGAACGAAATCGCTAATAGATAAGACGATTTTACAATTTGGGCCCAAGTTAGAAGCAGAGCCTAAGGTGTAAATTATCGATAGTCCATATCTCGGAAACTATAAGAGATAATGCAATTTGGCAACCGGCAATGTAATTAGCATGCCGAATATTACTTGGAATGTGAATTGGAACGAAATCGCCAATAGATAAGACCATTTTACAATTTGGGCCCAAGTTAGAAGCAGAGCCTAAGGTGTAAATTATCGATAGTCCATATCTCGGAAACTATAAGAGATAATGCAATTTGGCAAACGGCAATGTAATTAGCATGCCGAATATTACTTGGAATGTGAATTGGAATGAAATCGAAAATAGATAAGACCATTTTACAATTTGGGCCCAAGTTAGAAGCAGAGCCTAAGGTGTAAATTATCGATAGTCCATATCTCGTAAACTATAAGAGATAATGCAATTTGGCAACTGGCAATGTAATTAGCATGCCGAATATTACTTGGAATGTGAATTGGAACGAAATCGGCAATAGATAAGACCATTTTACAATTTGGGCCCAAGTTAGAAGCAGAGCCTAATGTGTAAATTATCGATAGTCCATATCTCGGAAACTATAAGAGATAATGCAATTTGGCAACCGGCAATGTAATTAGCATGCCGAATATTACTTGGAATGTGAATTGGAACGAAATCGCCAATAGAAAAGACCATTTTACAATTTGGGCCCAAGTTAGAAGCAGAGCCTAAGGTGTAAATTATCGATAGTCCATATCTCGGAAACTATAAGAGATAATGCAATTTGGCAACCGGCAATGTAATTAGCATGCCGAATATTACTTGGAATGTGAATTGGAACGAAATCGCCAATAGATAAGTCCATTTTACAATTTGGGCCCAAGTTAGAAGCAGAGCCTAAGGTGTAAATTATCGATAGTCCATATCTCGGAAACTATAAGAGATAATGCAATTTGGCAACCGGCAATGTAATTAGCATGCCGAATATTACTTGGAATGTGAATTGGAACGAAATCGCCAATAGATAAGACCATTTTACAATTTGGGCCCAAGTTAGAAGCAGAGCCTAAGGTGTAAATTATCGATAGTCCATATCTCGGAAACTATAAGAGATAATGCAATTTGGCAACCGGCAATGTAATTAGCAAGCCGAATATTACTTGGAATGTGAATTGGAACGAAATTGCCAATAGATAAGACCATTTTACAATTTGGGCCCAAGTTAGAAGCAGAGCCTAAGGTGTAAATTATTGATAGTCCATATCTCGGAAACTATAAGAGATAATGCAATTTCGCAACCGGCAATGTAATTAGCATGCCGAATATCACTTGGAATGTGAATTGGGACGAAATCGCCAATAGATAAGACCATTTTACAATTTGGGCACAAGTTAGAAGCAGAGCCTAAGGTGTAAATTATCGATAGTCCATATCTCGGAAACTATAAGAGATAATGCAATTTGGCAACCGGCAATGTAATTAGCATGCCGAATATTACTTGGAATGTGAATTGGAACGAAATCGCCAATAGATAAGACCATTTTACAATTTGGGCCCAAGTTAGAAGCAGAGCCTAAGGTGTAAATTATCGATAGTTCATATCTCGGAAACTATAAGAGATAATTCAATTTGGCAACCGGCAATGTAATTAGCATGCCGGATATTACTTGGAATGTGAATTGGAACGAAATCGCCAATAGATAAGACCATTTTACAATTTGGGCCCAAGTTAGAAGCAGAGCCTAAGGTGTAAATTATCGATAGTCCATATCTCGGAAACTATAAGAGATAATGCAATTTGGCAACCGGCAATGTAATTAGCATGCCGAATATTACTTGGAATGTGAATTGGAACGAAATCGCCAATAGAGAAGACCATTTTACAATTTGGGCCCAAGTTAGAAACAGAGCCTAAGGTGTAAATTATCGATAGTCCATATCTCGGAAACTATAAGAGATAATGCAATTTGGCAACCGGCAATGTAATTAGCATGCCGAATATTACTTGGAATGTGAATTGGAACGAAATCGCCAATAGATAAGACCATTTTACAAATTGGGCCCAAGTTAGAAGCAGAGCCTAAGGTGTAAATTATCGATAGTCCATATCTCGGAAACTATAAGAGATAATGCAATTTGGCAACCGGAAATGTAATTAGCATGCCGAATATTACTTGGAATGTGAATTGGAACGAAATCGCCAATAGATAAGACCATTTTACAATTTGGGCCCAAGTTAGAAGCAGAGCCTAAGGTGTAAATTATCGATAGTCCATATCTCGGAAACTATAAGAGATAATGCAATTTGGCAACCGGCAATGTAATTAGCATTCCGAATATTACTTTGAATGTGAATTGGAACGAAATCGCTAATAGATAAGACGATTTTACAATTTGGGCCCAAGTTAGAAGCAGAGCCTAAGGTGTAAATTATCGATAGTCCATATCTCGGAAACTATAAGAGATAATGCAATTTGGCAACCGGCAATGTAATTAGCATGCCGAATATTACTTGGAATGTGAATTGGAACGAAATCGCCAATAGATAAGACCATTTTACAATTTGGGCCCAAGTTAGAAGCAGAGCCTAAGGTGTAAATTATCGATAGTCCATATCTCGGAAACTATAAGAGATAATGCAATTTGGCAAACGGCAATGTAATTAGCATGCCGAATATTACTTGGAATGTGAATTGGAATGAAATCGCCAATAGAAAAGACCATTTTACAATTTGGGCCCAAGTTAGAAGCAGAGCCTAAGATGTAAATTATCGATAGTCCATATCTCGGAAACTATAAGTGATAATGCAATTTGGCAACCGGCAATGTAATTAGCATGCCGAATATTACTTGGAATGTGAATTGGAACGAAATCGCCAATAGATAAGACCATTTTACAATTTGGGCACAAGTTAGAAGCAGAGCCTAAGGTGTAAATTATCGATAGTCCATATCTCGGAAACTATAAGAGATAATGCAATTTGGCAACCGGCAATGTAATTAGCATGCCGAATATTACTTGGAATGTGAATTGGAACGAAATCGCCAATAGAGAAGACCATTTTACAATTTGGGCCCAAGTTAGAAGCAGAGCCTAAGGTGTAAATTATCGATAGTCCATATCTCGGAAACTATAAGAGATAATGCTATTTGGCAACCGGCAATGTAATTAGCATGCCGAATATTACTTGGAATGTGAATTGGAACGAAATCGCCAATAGATAAGACCATTTTACAATTTGGGCCCAAGTTAGAAGCAGAGCCTAAGGTGTAAATTATCGATAGTCCATATCTCGGAAACTATAAGAGATAATGCAATTTGGCAACCGGCAATGTAATTAGCATGCCGAATATTACTTGGAATGTGAATTGGAACGAAATCGCCAATAGAGAAGACCATTTTACAATTTGGGCCAAGTTAGAAGCAGAGCCTAAGGTGTAAATTATCGATAGTCCATATCTCGGAAACTATAAGAGATAATGCAATTTGGCAACCGGCAATGTAATTAGCATGCCGAATATTACTTGGAATGTGAATTGGAGCGAAATCGCCAATAGAGAAGACCATTTTACAATTTGGGCCAAGTTAGAAGCAGAGCCTAAGGTGTAAATTATCGATAGTCCATATCTCGGAAACTATAAGAGATAATGCAATTTGGCAACCGGCAATGTAATTAGCATGCCGAATATTACTTGGAATGTGAATTGGAGCGAAATCGCCAATAGAGAAGACCATTTTACAATTTGGGCCAAGTTAGAAGCAGAGCCTAAGGTGTAAATTATCGATAGTCCATATCTCGGAAACTATAAGAGATAATGCAATTTGGCAACCGGCAATGTAATTAGCATGCCGAATATTACTTGGAATGTGAATTGGAACGAAATCGCCAATAGATAAGACCATTTTACAATTTGGGCCCAAGTTAGAAGCAGAGCCTAAGGTGTAAATTATCGATAGTCCATATCTCGGAAACTATAAGTGATAATGCAATTTGGCAACCGGCAATGTAATTAGCATGCCCAATATTACTTGGAATGTGAATTGGAACGAAATCGCCAATAGATAAGATCATTTTACAATTTGGGCACAAGTTAGAAGCAGAGCCTAAGATGTAAATTATCGATAGTCCATATCTCGGAAACTATAAGAGATAATGCAATTTGGCAACCGGCAATGTAATTAGCATGCCGAATATTACTTGGAATGTGAATTGGAACGAAATCGCCAATAGGTAAGACCATTTTACAATTTGGGCCCAAGTTAGAAGCAGAGCCTAAGGTGTAAATTATCGATAGTCCATATCTCGGAAACTATAAGAGATAATTCAATTTGGCAACCGGCAATGTAATTAGCATGCCGGATATTACTTGGAATGTGAATTGGAACGAAATCGCCAATAGATAAGACCATTTTACAATTTGGGCCCAAGTTAGAAGCAGAGCCTAAGGTGTAAATTACCGATAGTCCATATCTCGGAAACTATAAGAGATAATGCAATTTGGCAACCGGCAATGTAATTAGCATGCCGAATATTACTTGGAATGTGAATTGGAACGAAATCGCCAATAGATAAGACGATTTTACAATTTGGGCCCAAGTTAGAAGCAGAGCCTAAGGTGTAAATTATCGATGGTCCATATCTCGGAAACTATAAGAGATAATTCAATTTGCAACCGGCAATGTAATTAGCATGCCGGATATTACTTGGAATGTGAATTGGAACGAAAATCGCCAATAGAGAAGACCATTTTACAATTTGGGCCCAAGTTAGAAGCAGAGCCTAAGGTGTAAATTATCCGATAGTCCATATCTCGGAAAACTATAAGAGATAATGCAATTTGGCAACCGGCAATGTAATTAGCATGCCGAATATTACTTGGAATGTGAATTGGAACGAAATCGCCAATAGATAAGACCATTTTACAATTTGGGCCCAAGTTAGAAGCAGAGCCTAAGGTGTAAATTATCGAATGTCCATATCTCGGAAACTATAAGAGATAATGCCAATTTGGCAACCGGCAATGTAATTAGCATGCCGAATATTACTTGGAATGTGAATTGGAACGAAATCGCCAATAGAGAAGGACCATTTTACAATTTGGGCCAAGTTAGAAGCAGAGCCTAAGGTGTCGATCCTATCGATAGTCCATATCTCGGAAACTATAAGAGATAATGCAATTTGGCAACCGGCAATGTAATTAGCATGCCGAATATTACTTGCAATGCGAATTGGAACGAAATCGCCAATAGATAAGACCATTTTACAATTTGGGCCCAAGTTAGAAGCAGAGCCTAAGGTGTAAATTATCGATAGTCCATATCTCGGAAACTATAAGAGATAATGCAATTTGGCAACCGGCAATGTAATTAGCATGCCGAATATTACTTGGAATGTGAATTGGAACGAAATCGCCAATAGAGAAGACCATTTTACAATTTGGGCCCAAGTTAGAAACAGAGCCTAAGGTGTAAATTATCGATAGTCCATATCTCGGAAACTATAAGAGATAATGCAATTTGGCAACCGGCAATGTAATTAGCATGCCGAATATTACTTGGAATGTGAATTGGAACGAAATCGCCAATAGATAAGACCATTTTACAAATTGGGCCCAAGTTAGAAGCAGAGCCTAAGGTGTAAATTATCGATAGTCCATATCTCGGAAACTATAAGAGATAATGCAATTTGGCAACCGGAAATGTAATTAGCATGCCGAATATTACTTGGAATGTGAATTGGAACGAAATCGCCAATAGATAAGACCATTTTACAATTTGGGCCCAAGTTAGAAGCAGAGCCTAAGGTGTAAATTATCGATAGTCCATATCTCGGAAACTATAAGAGATAATGCAATTTGGCAACCGGCAATGTAATTAGCATTCCGAATATTACTTGGAATGTGAATTGGAACGAAATCGCTAATAGATAAGACGATTTTACAATTTGGGCCCAAGTTAGAAGCAGAGCCTAAGGTGTAAATTATCGATAGTCCATATCTCGGAAACTATAAGAGATAATGCAATTTGGCAACCGGCAATGTAATTAGCATGCCGAATATTACTTGGAATGTGAATTGGAACGAAATCGCCAATAGATAAGACCATTTTACAATTTGGGCCCAAGTTAGAAGCAGAGCCTAAGGTGTAAATTATCGATAGTCCATATCTCGGAAACTATAAGAGATAATGCAATTTGGCAAACGGCAATGTAATTAGCATGCCGAATATTACTTGGAATGTGAATTGGAATGAAATCGAAAATAGATAAGACCATTTTACAATTTGGGCCCAAGTTAGAAGCAGAGCCTAAGGTGTAAATTATCGATAGTCCATATCTCGTAAACTATAAGAGATAATGCAATTTGGCAACTGGCAATGTAATTAGCATGCCGAATATTACTTGGAATGTGAATTGGAACGAAATCGGCAATAGATAAGACCATTTTACAATTTGGGCCCAAGTTAGAAGCAGAGCCTAATGTGTAAATTATCGATAGTCCATATCTCGGAAACTATAAGAGATAATGCAATTTGGCAACCGGCAATGTAATTAGCATGCCGAATATTACTTGGAATGTGAATTGGAACGAAATCGCCAATAGAAAAGACCATTTTACAATTTGGGCCCAAGTTAGAAGCAGAGCCTAAGGTGTAAATTATCGATAGTCCATATCTCGGAAACTATAAGAGATAATGCAATTTGGCAACCGGCAATGTAATTAGCATGCCGAATATTACTTGGAATGTGAATTGGAACGAAATCGCCAATAGATAAGTCCATTTTACAATTTGGGCCCAAGTTAGAAGCAGAGCCTAAGGTGTAAATTATCGATAGTCCATATCTCGGAAACTATAAGAGATAATGCAATTTGGCAACCGGCAATGTAATTAGCATGCCGAATATTACTTGGAATGTGAATTGGAACGAAATCGCCAATAGATAAGACCATTTTACAATTTGGGCCCAAGTTAGAAGCAGAGCCTAAGGTGTAAATTATCGATAGTCCATATCTCGGAAACTATAAGAGATAATGCAATTTGGCAACCGGCAATGTAATTAGCAAGCCGAATATTACTTGGAATGTGAATTGGAACGAAATTGCCAATAGATAAGACCATTTTACAATTTGGGCCCAAGTTAGAAGCAGAGCCTAAGGTGTAAATTATTGATAGTCCATATCTCGGAAACTATAAGAGATAATGCAATTTCGCAACCGGCAATGTAATTAGCATGCCGAATATCACTTGGAATGTGAATTGGGACGAAATCGCCAATAGATAAGACCATTTTACAATTTGGGCACAAGTTAGAAGCAGAGCCTAAGGTGTAAATTATCGATAGTCCATATCTCGGAAACTATAAGAGATAATGCAATTTGGCAACCGGCAATGTAATTAGCATGCCGAATATTACTTGGAATGTGAATTGGAACGAAATCGCCAATAGATAAGACCATTTTACAATTTGGGCCCAAGTTAGAAGCAGAGCCTAAGGTGTAAATTATCGATAGTTCATATCTCGGAAACTATAAGAGATAATTCAATTTGGCAACCGGCAATGTAATTAGCATGCCGGATATTACTTGGAATGTGAATTGGAACGAAATCGCCAATAGATAAGACCATTTTACAATTTGGGCCCAAGTTAGAAGCAGAGCCTAAGGTGTAAATTATCGATAGTCCATATCTCGGAAACTATAAGAGATAATGCAATTTGGCAACCGGCAATGTAATTAGCATGCCGAATATTACTTGGAATGTGAATTGGAACGAAATCGCCAATAGAGAAGACCATTTTACAATTTGGGCCCAAGTTAGAAACAGAGCCTAAGGTGTAAATTATCGATAGTCCATATCTCGGAAACTATAAGAGATAATGCAATTTGGCAACCGGCAATGTAATTAGCATGCCGAATATTACTTGGAATGTGAATTGGAACGAAATCGCCAATAGATAAGACCATTTTACAAATTGGGCCCAAGTTAGAAGCAGAGCCTAAGGTGTAAATTATCGATAGTCCATATCTCGGAAACTATAAGAGATAATGCAATTTGGCAACCGGAAATGTAATTAGCATGCCGAATATTACTTGGAATGTGAATTGGAACGAAATCGCCAATAGATAAGACCATTTTACAATTTGGGCCCAAGTTAGAAGCAGAGCCTAAGGTGTAAATTATCGATAGTCCATATCTCGGAAACTATAAGAGATAATGCAATTTGGCAACCGGCAATGTAAATAGCATTCCGAATATTACTTTGAATGTGAATTGGAACGAAATCGCTAATAGATAAGACGATTTTACAATTTGGGCCCAAGTTAGAAGCAGAGCCTAAGGTGTAAATTATCGATAGTCCATATCTCGGAAACTATAAGAGATAATGCAATTTGGCAACCGGCAATGTAATTAGCATGCCGAATATTACTTGGAATGTGAATTGGAACGAAATCGCCAATAGATAAGACCATTTTACAATTTGGGCCCAAGTTAGAAGCAGAGCCTAAGGTGTAAATTATCGATAGTCCATATCTCGGAAACTATAAGAGATAATGCAATTTGGCAAACGGCAATGTAATTAGCATGCCGAATATTACTTGGAATGTGAATTGGAATGAAATCGAAAATAGATAAGACCATTTTACAATTTGGGCCCAAGTTAGAAGCAGAGCCTAAGGTGTAAATTATCGATAGTCCATATCTCGTAAACTATAAGAGATAATGCAATTTGGCAACCGGCAATGTAATTAGCATGCCGAATATTACTTGGAATGTGAATTGGAACGAAATCGGCAATAGATAAGACCATTTTACAATTTGGGCCCAAGTTAGAAGCAGAGCCTAATGTGTAAATTATCGATAGTCCATATCTCGGAAACTATAAGAGATAATGCAATTTGGCAACCGGCAATGTAATTAGCATGCCGAATATTACTTGGAATGTGAATTGGAACGAAATCGCCAATAGAAAAGACCATTTTACAATTTGGGCCCAAGTTAGAAGCAGAGCCTAAGGTGTAAATTATCGATAGTCCATATCTCGGAAACTATAAGAGATAATGCAATTTGGCAACCGGCAATGTAATTAGCATGCCGAATATTACTTGGAATGTGAATTGGAACGAAATCGCCAATAGATAAGTCCATTTTACAATTTGGGCCCAAGTTAGAAGCAGAGCCTAAGGTGTAAATTATCGATAGTCCATATCTCGGAAACTATAAGAGATAATGCAATTTGGCAACCGGCAATGTAATTAGCATGCCGAATATTACTTGGAATGTGAATTGGAACGAAATCGCCAATAGATAAGACCATTTTACAATTTGGGCCCAAGTTAGAAGCAGAGCCTAAGGTGTAAATTATCGATAGTCCATATCTCGGAAACTATAAGAGATAATGCAATTTGGCAACCGGCAATGTAATTAGCAAGCCGAATATTACTTGGAATGTGAATTGGAACGAAATTGCCAATAGATAAGACCATTTTACAATTTGGGCCCAAGTTAGAAGCAGAGCCTAAGGTGTAAATTATTGATAGTCCATATCTCGGAAACTATAAGAGATAATGCAATTTCGCAACCGGCAATGTAATTAGCATGCCGAATATCACTTGGAATGTGAATTGGGACGAAATCGCCAATAGATAAGACCATTTTACAATTTGGGCACAAGTTAGAAGCAGAGCCTAAGGTGTAAATTATCGATAGTCCATATCTCGGAAACTATAAGAGATAATGCAATTTGGCAACCGGCAATGTAATTAGCATGCCGAATATTACTTGGAATGTGAATTGGAACGAAATCGCCAATAGATAAGACCATTTTACAATTTGGGCCCAAGTTAGAAGCAGAGCCTAAGGTGTAAATTATCGATAGTTCATATCTCGGAAACTATAAGAGATAATTCAATTTGGCAACCGGCAATGTAATTAGCATGCCGGATATTACTTGGAATGTGAATTGGAACGAAATCGCCAATAGATAAGACCATTTTACAATTTGGGCCCAAGTTAGAAGCAGAGCCTAAGGTGTAAATTATCGATAGTCCATATCTCGGAAACTATAAGAGATAATTCAATTTGGCAACCGGCAATGTAATTAGCATGCCGGATATTACTTGGAATGTGAATTGGAACGAAATCGCCAATAGATAAGACCATTTTACAATTTGGGCCCAAGTTAGAAGCAGAGCCTATGGTGTAAATTATCGATAGTCCATATCTCGGAAACTATAAGAGATAATGCAATTTGGCAACCGGCAATGTAATTAGCATGCCGAATATTACTTGGAATGTGAATTGGAACGAAATCGCCAATAGATAAGACCATTTTACAATTTGGGCCCAAGTTAGAAGCAGAGCCTAAGGTGTAAATTATCGATAGTCCATATCTCGAAAACTATAAGAGATAATGCAATTTGGCAACCGGCAATGTAATTAGCATGCCGAATATTACTTGGAATGTGAATTGGAACGAAATCGCCAATAGATAAGACTATTTTACAATTTGGGAGCAAGTTAGAAGCAGAGCCTAAGGTGTAATTTATCGATAGTCCATATCTCGGAAACTATAAGAGATAATGCAATTTGGCAACCGGCAATGTAATTAGCATGCCGGATATTACTTGGAATGTGAATTGGAACGAAATCGCCAATAGATAAGACCATTTTACAATTTGGGCCCAAGTTAGAAGCAGAGCCTATGGTGTAAATTATCGATAGTCCATATCTCGGAAACTATAAGAGATAATGCAATTTGGCAACCGGCAATGTAATTAGCATGCCGAATATTACTTGGAATGTGAATTGGAACGAAATCGCCAATAGATAAGGCCATTTTACAATTTGGGCCCAAGTTAGAAGCAGAGCCTAAGGTGTAAATTATCGATAGTCCATATCTCGGAAACTATAAGAGATAATTCAATTTGGCAACCGGCAATGTAATTAGCATGCCGGATATTACTTGGAATGTGAATTGGAACGAAATCGCCAATAGATAAGACCATTTTACAATTTGGGCCCAAGTTAGAAGCAGAGCCTATGGTGTAAATTATCGATAGTCCATATCTCGGAAACTATAAGAGATAATGCAATTTGGCAACCGGCAATGTAATTAGCATGCCGAATATTACTTGGAATGTGAATTGGAACGAAATCGCCAATAGATAAGACCATTTTACAATTTGGGCCCAAGTTAGAAGCAGAGCCTAAGGTGTAAATTATCGATAGTCCATATCTCGGAAACTATAAGAGATAATGCAATTTGGCAACCGGCAATGTAATTAGCATGCCGAATATTACTTGGAATGTGAATTGGAACGAAATCGCCAATAGATAAGACTATTTTACAATTTGGGAGCAAGTTAGAAGCAGAGCCTAAGGTGTAATTTATCGATAGTCCATATCTCGGAAACTATAAGAGATAATGCAATTTGGCAACCGGCAATGTAATTAGAATGCCGAATATTACTTGGAATGTGAATTGGAACGAAATCGCCAATAGATAAGACCATTTTACAATTTGGGCCCAAGTTAGAAGCAGAGCCTATGGTGTAAATTATCGATAGTCCATATCTCGGAAACTATAAGAGATAATGCAATTTGGCAACCGGCAATGTAATTAGCATGCCGAATATTACTTGGAATGTGAATTGGAACGAAATCGCCAATAGATAAGACCATTTTACAATTTGGGCCCAAGTTAGAAGCAGAGCCTAAGGTGTAAATTATCGATAGTCCATATCTCGGAAACTATAAGAGATAATGCAATTTGGCAACCGGCAATGTAATTAGCATGCCGAATATTACTTGGAATGTGAATTGGAACGAAATCGCCAATAGATAAGACCATTTTACAATTTGGGCCCAAGTTAGAAGCAGAGCCTATGGTGTAAATTATCGATAGTCCATATCTCGGAAACTATAAGAGATAATGCAATTTCGCAACCGGCAATGTAATTAGCATGCCGAATATCACTTGGAATGTGAATTGGGACGAAATCGCCAATAGATAAGACCATTTTACAATTTGGGCCCAAGTTAGAAACAGAGCCTAAGGTGTAAATTATCGATAGTCCATATCTCGGAAACTATAAGAGATAATGCAATTTGGCAACCGGCAATGTAATTAGCATGCCGAATATTACTTGGAATGTGAATTGGAACGAAATCGCCAATAGATAAGACCATTTTACAATTTGGGCCCAAGTTAGAAGCAGAGCCTAAGGAGTAAATTATCGATAGTCCATATCTCGGAAACTATAAGAGATAATGCAATTTGGCAACCGGCAATGTAATTAGCATGCCGAATATTACTTGGAATGTGAATTGGAACGAAATCGCCAATAGATAAGACCATTTTACAATTTGGGCCCAAGTTAGAAGCAGAGCCTAAGGTGTAAATTATCGATAGTCCATATCTCGGAAACTATAAGAGATAATGCAATTTGGCAACCGGCAATGTAATTAGCATGCCGAATATTACTTGGAATGTGAATTGGAACGAAATCGCCAATAGATAAGACCATTTTACAATTTGGGCCCAAGTTAGAAGCAGAGCCTAAGGTGTAAATTATTGATAGTCCATATCTCGGAAACTATAAGAGATAATGCAATTTCGCAACCGGCAATGTAATTAGCATGCCGAATATTACTTGGAGTGTGAATTGGAACGAAATCGCCAATAGGTAAGACCATTTTGCAATTTGGGCCCAAGTTAGAAGCAGAGCCTAAGGTGTAAATTATCGATAGTCCATATCTCGGAAACTATAAGAGATAATGCAATTTGGCAACCGGCAATGTAATTAGCATGCCGAATATTACTTGGAATGTGAATTGGAACGAAATCGCCAATAGATAAGGCCATTTTACAATTTGGGCCCAAGTTAGAAGCAGAGCCTAAGGTGTAAATTATCGATAGTCCATATCTCGGAAACTATAAGAGATAATGCAATTTGGCAAACGGCAATGTAATTAGCATGCCGAATATTACTTGGAATGTGAATTGGAACGAAATCGCCAATAGATAAGACCATTTTACAATTTGGGCCCAAGTTAGAAGCAGAGCCTAAGGTGTAAATTATCGATAGTCCATATCTCGGAAACTATAAGAGATAATGCAATTTGGCAACCGGCAATGTAATTAGCATGCCGAATATTACTTGGAATGTGAATTGCAACGAAATCGCCAATAGATAAGACCATTTTACAATTTGGGCCCAAGTTAGAAGCAGAGCCTAAGGTGTAAATTATCGATAGTCCATATCTCGGAAACTATAAGAGATAATGCAATTTGGCAACCGGCAATGTAATTAGCATGCCGAATATTACTTGGAATGTGAATTGGAACAAAATCGCCAATAGATAAGACCATTTTACAATTTGGGCCCAAGTTAGAAGCAGAGCCTAAGGTGTAAATTATTGATAGTCCATATCTCGGAAACTATAAGAGATAATGCAATTTCGCAACCGGCAATGTAATTAGCATGCCGAATATCACTTGGAATGTGAATAGGGACGAAATCGCCAATAGATAAGACCATTTTACAATTTGGGCCCAAGTTAGAAGCAGAGCCTAAGGTGTAAATTATCGATAGTCCATATCTCGGAAACTATAAGAGATAATGCAATTTGGCAACCGGCAATGTAATTAGCATGCCGAATTTTACTTGGAATGTGAATTGTAACGAAATCGCCAATAGATAAGACCATTTTACAATTTGGGCCCAAGTTAGAAGCAGAGCCTAAGGTGTAAATTATCGATAGTCCATATCTCGGAAACTATAAGAGATAATGCAATTTGGCAACCGGCAATGTAATTAGCATGCCGAATATTACTTGGAATGTGAATTGGAACGAAATCGCCAATAGGTAAGACCATTTTACAATTTGGGCCCAAGTTAGAAGCAGAGCTTAAGGTGTAAATTATCGATAGTCCATATCTCGGAAACTATAAGAGATAATGCAATTTGGCAACCGGCAATGTAATTAGCATGCCGAATATTACTTGGAATGTGAATTGGAACGAAATCGCCAATAGATAAGACCATTTTACAATTTGGGCCCAAGTTAGAAGCAGAGCCTAAGGTATAAATTATCGATAGTCCATATCTCGGAAACTATAAGAGATAATGCAATTTGGCAACCGGCAATGTAATTAGCATGCCGAATATTACCTGGAATGTGAATTGGAACGAAATCGCCAATAGATAAGACCATTTTACAATTTGGGAGCAAGTTAGAAGCAGAGCCTAAGGTGAAATTATCGATAGTCCATATCTCGGAAACTATAAGAGATAATGCAATTTGGCAACCGGCAATGTAATTAGCATGCCGAATATTACTTGGAATGTGAATTGGAACGAAATCGCCAATAGATAAGACCATTTTACAATTTGGGCCCAAGTTAGAAGCAGAGCCTAAGGTGTAAATTATCGATAGTCCATATCTCGGAAACTATAAGAGATAATGCAATTTGGCAACCGGCAATGTAATTAGCATGCCGAATATTACTTGGAATGTGAATTGCAACGAAATCGCCAATAGATAAGACCATTTTACAATTTGGGCCCAAGTTAGAAGCAGAGCCTAAGGTGTAAATTATAGATAGTCCATATCTCGGAAACTATAAGAGATAATGCAATTTGGCAACTGGCAATGTAATTAGCATGCCGAATATTACTTGGAATGTGAATTGGAACAAAATCGCCAATAGATAAGGCCATTTTACAATTTGGGCCCAAGGTAGAAGCAGAGCCTAAGGTGTAAATTATTGATAGTCCATATCTCGGAAACTATAAGAGATAATGCAATTTCGCAACCGGCAATGTAATTAGCATGCCGAATATCACTTGGAATGTGAATTGGGACGAAATCGCCAATAGATAAGACCATTTTACAATTTGGGCCCATGTTAGAAGCAGAGCCTAAGGTGTAAATTATCGATAGTCCATATCTCGGAAACTATAAGAGATAATGCAATTTGGCAACCGGCAATGTAATTAGCATGCCGAATATTACTTGGAATGTGAATTGTAACGAAATCGCCAATAGATAAGACCATTTTACAATTTGGGCCCAAGTTAGAAGCAGAGCCTAAGGTGTAAATTATCGATAGTCCATATCTCGGAAACTATAAGAGATAATGCAATTTGGCAACCGGCAATGTAATTAGCATGCCGAATATTACTTGGAATGTGAATTGGAACGAAATCGCCAATAGGTAAGACCATTTTACAATTTGGGCCCAAGTTAGAAGCAGAGCCTAAGGTGTAAATTATCGATAGTCCATATCTCGGAAACTATAAGAGATAATTCAATTTGGCAACCGGCAATGTAATTAGCATGCCGAATATTACTTGGAATGTGAATTGGAACGAAATCGCCAATAGATAAGACCATTTTACAATTTGGGAGCAAGTTAGAAGCAGAGCCTAAGGTGTAAATTATCGATAGTCCATATCTCGGAAACTATAAGAGATAATGCAATTTGGCAACCGGCAATGTAATTAGCATGCCGAATATTACTTGGAATGTGAATTGGAACGAAATCGCCAATAGATAAGACCATTTTACAATTTGGGCCCAAGTTAGAAGCAGAGCCTATGGTGTAAATTATCGATAGTCCATATCTCGGAAACTATAAGAGATAATGCAATTTGGCAACCGGCAATGTAATTAGCATGCCGAATATTACTTGGAATGTGAATTGGAACGAAATCGCCAATAGATAAGACCATTTTACAATTTGGGCCCAAGTTAGAAGCAGAGCCTAAGGTGTAAATTATCGATAGTCCATATCTCGGAAACTATAAGAGATAATGCAATTTGGCAACCGGCAATGTAATTAGCATGCCCAATATTACTTGGAATGTGAATTGGAACGAAATCGCCAATAGATAAGACCATTTTACAATTTGGGCCCAAGTTAGAAGCAGAGCCTAAGGTGTAAATTATCGATAGTCCATATCTCGGAAACTATAAGAGATAATGCTATTTGGCAACCGGCAATGTAATTAGCATGCCGAATATTACTTGGAATGTGAATTGGAACGAAATCGCCAATAGATAAGACCATTTTACAATTTGGGCCCAAGTTAGAAGCAGAGCCTAAGGTGTAAATTATCGATAGTCCATATCTCTGAAACTATAAGAGATAATGCAATTTCGCAACCGGCAATGTAATTAGCATGCCGAATATTACTTGGAATGTGAATTGGGACGAAATCGCCAATAGATAAGGCCATTTTACAATTTGGGCCCAAGTTAGAAGCAGAGCCTAAGGTGTAAATTATCGATAGTCCATATCTCGGAAACTATAAGAGATAATGCAATTTGGCAACCGGCAATGTAATTAGCATGCCGAATATTACTTGGAATGTGAATTGGAACGAAATCGCCAATAGATAAGACCATTTTACAGTTTGGGCCCAAGTTAGAAGCAGAGCCTAAGGTTAAAAATAATCGATAGTCCATATCTCGGAAACTATAAGAGATAATGCAATTTGGCAACCGGCAATGTAATTAGCATGCCGAATATTACTTGGAATGTGAATTGGAACGAAATCGCCAATAGATAAGACCATTTTACAATTTGGGCCCAAGTTAGAAGCAGAGCCTAAGGTGTAAATTATCGATAGTCCATATCTCGGAAACTATAAGAGATAATGCAATTTGGCAACCGGCAATTTAATTAGCATGCCGAATATTACTTGGAATGTGAATTGGAACGAAATCGCCAATAGATAAGACCATTTTACAATTTGGGCCCAAGTTAGAAGCAGAGCCTAAGGTGTAAATTATCGATAGTCCATATCTCGGAAACTATAAGAGATAATGCAATTTGGCAACCGGCAATGTAATTAGCATGCCGAATATTACTTGGAATGTGAATTGGAACGAAATCGCCAATAGGTAAGACCATTTTACAATTTGGGCCCAAGTTAGAAGCAGAGCCTAAGGTGTAAATTATCGATAGTCCATATCTCGGAAACTATATGAGATAATTCAATTTGGCAACCGGCAATGTAATTAGCATGCCGAATATTACTTGGAATGTGAATTGGAACGAAATCGCCAATAGATAAGACCATTTTACAATTTGGGCCCAAGTTAGAAGCAGAGCCTAAGGTGTAAATTATCGATAGTCCATATCTCGGAAACTATAAGAGATAATGCAATTTGGCAACCGGCAATGTAATTAGCATGCCGAATATTACTTGGAATGTGAATTGGAACGAAATCGCCAATAGATAAGACTATTTTACAATTTGGGAGCAAGTTAGAAGCAGAGCCTAAGGTGTAATTTATCGATAGTCCATATCTCGGAAACTATAAGAGATAATGCAATTTGGCAACCGGCAATGTAATTAGCATGCCGAATATTACTTGGAATGTGAATTGGAACGAAATCGCCAATAGATAAGACCATTTTACAATTTGGGCCCAAGTTAGAAGCAGAGCCTATGGTGTAAATTATCGATAGTCCATATCTCGGAAACTATAAGAGATAATGCAATTTGGCAACCGGCAATGTAATTAGCATGCCGAATATTACTTGGAATGTGAATTGGAACGAAATCGCCAATAGATAAGACCATTTTACAATTTGGGCCCAAGTTAGAAGCAGAGCCTAAGGTGTAAATTATCGATAGTCCATATCTCGGAAACTATAAGAGATAATTCAATTTGGCAACCGGCAATGTAATTAGCATGCCGAATATTACTTGGAATGTGAATTGGAACGAAATCGCCAATAGATAAGACCATTTTACAATTTGGGCCCAAGTTAGAAGCAGAGCCTAAGGTGTAAATTATCGATAGTCCATATCTCGGAAACTATAAGAGATAATGCAATTTGGCAACCGGCAATGTAATTAGCATGCCGAATATTACTTGGAATGTGAATTGGAACGAAATCGCCAATAGATAAGGCCATTTTACAATTTGGGCCCAAGTTAGAAGCAGAGCCTAAGGTGTAAATTATCGATAGTCCATATCTCGGAAACTATAAGAGATAATGCAATTTGGCAAACGGCAATGTAATTAGCATGCCGAATATTACTTGGAATGTGAATTGGAACGAAATCGCCAATAGATAAGGCCATTTTACAATTTGGGCCCAAGGTAGAAGCAGAGCCTAAGGTGTAAATTATTGATAGTCCATATCTCGGAAACTATAAGAGATAATGCAATTTCGCAACCGGCAATGTAATTAGCATGCCGAATATCACTTGGAATGTGAATTGGGACGAAATCGCCAATAGATAAGACCATTTTACAATTTGGGCCCATGTTAGAAGCAGAGCCTAAGGTGTAAATTATCGATAGTCCATATCTCGGAAACTATAAGAGATAATGCAATTTGGCAACCGGCAATGTAATTAGCATGCCGAATATTACTTGGAATGTGAATTGTAACGAAATCGCCAATAGATAAGACCATTTTACAATTTGGGCCCAAGTTAGAAGCAGAGCCTAAGGTGTAAATTATCGATAGTCCATATCTCGGAAACTATAAGAGATAATGCAATTTGGCAACCGGCAATGTAATTAGCATGCCGAATATTACTTGGAATGTGAATTGGAACGAAATCGCCAATAGGTAAGACCATTTTACAATTTGGGCCCAAGTTAGAAGCAGAGCCTAAGGTGTAAATTATCGATAGTCCATATCTCGGAAACTATAAGAGATAATTCAATTTGGCAACCGGCAATGTAATTAGCATGCCGAATATTACTTGGAATGTGAATTGGAACGAAATCGCCAATAGATAAGACCATTTTACAATTTGGGAGCAAGTTAGAAGCAGAGCCTAAGGTGTAAATTATCGATAGTCCATATCTCGGAAACTATAAGAGATAATGCAATTTGGCAACCGGCAATGTAATTAGCATGCCGAATATTACTTGGAATGTGAATTGGAACGAAATCGCCAATAGATAAGACCATTTTACAATTTGGGCCCAAGTTAGAAGCAGAGCCTATGGTGTAAATTATCGATAGTCCATATCTCGGAAACTATAAGAGATAATGCAATTTGGCAACCGGCAATGTAATTAGCATGCCGAATATTACTTGGAATGTGAATTGGAACGAAATCGCCAATAGATAAGACCATTTTACAATTTGGGCCCAAGTTAGAAGCAGAGCCTAAGGTGTAAATTATCGATAGTCCATATCTCGGAAACTATAAGAGATAATGCAATTTGGCAACCGGCAATGTAATTAGCATGCCCAATATTACTTGGAATGTGAATTGGAACGAAATCGCCAATAGATAAGACCATTTTACAATTTGGGCCCAAGTTAGAAGCAGAGCCTAAGGTGTAAATTATCGATAGTCCATATCTCGGAAACTATAAGAGATAATGCTATTTGGCAACCGGCAATGTAATTAGCATGCCGAATATTACTTGGAATGTGAATTGGAACGAAATCGCCAATAGATAAGACCATTTTACAATTTGGGCCCAAGTTAGAAGCAGAGCCTAAGGTGTAAATTATCGATAGTCCATATCTCTGAAACTATAAGAGATAATGCAATTTCGCAACCGGCAATGTAATTAGCATGCCGAATATTACTTGGAATGTGAATTGGGACGAAATCGCCAATAGATAAGGCCATTTTACAATTTGGGCCCAAGTTAGAAGCAGAGCCTAAGGTGTAAATTATCGATAGTCCATATCTCGGAAACTATAAGAGATAATGCAATTTGGCAACCGGCAATGTAATTAGCATGCCGAATATTACTTGGAATGTGAATTGGAACGAAATCGCCAATAGATAAGACCATTTTACAGTTTGGGCCCAAGTTAGAAGCAGAGCCTAAGGTTAAAAATAATCGATAGTCCATATCTCGGAAACTATAAGAGATAATGCAATTTGGCAACCGGCAATGTAATTAGCATGCCGAATATTACTTGGAATGTGAATTGGAACGAAATCGCCAATAGATAAGACCATTTTACAATTTGGGCCCAAGTTAGAAGCAGAGCCTAAGGTGTAAATTATCGATAGTCCATATCTCGGAAACTATAAGAGATAATGCAATTTGGCAACCGGCAATTTAATTAGCATGCCGAATATTACTTGGAATGTGAATTGGAACGAAATCGCCAATAGATAAGACCATTTTACAATTTGGGCCCAAGTTAGAAGCAGAGCCTAAGGTGTAAATTATCGATAGTCCATATCTCGGAAACTATAAGAGATAATGCAATTTGGCAACCGGCAATGTAATTAGCATGCCGAATATTACTTGGAATGTGAATTGGAACGAAATCGCCAATAGGTAAGACCATTTTACAATTTGGGCCCAAGTTAGAAGCAGAGCCTAAGGTGTAAATTATCGATAGTCCATATCTCGGAAACTATATGAGATAATTCAATTTGGCAACCGGCAATGTAATTAGCATGCCGAATATTACTTGGAATGTGAATTGGAACGAAATCGCCAATAGATAAGACCATTTTACAATTTGGGCCCAAGTTAGAAGCAGAGCCTAAGGTGTAAATTATCGATAGTCCATATCTCGGAAACTATAAGAGATAATGCAATTTGGCAACCGGCAATGTAATTAGCATGCCGAATATTACTTGGAATGTGAATTGGAACGAAATCGCCAATAGATAAGACTATTTTACAATTTGGGAGCAAGTTAGAAGCAGAGCCTAAGGTGTAATTTATCGATAGTCCATATCTCGGAAACTATAAGAGATAATGCAATTTGGCAACCGGCAATGTAATTAGCATGCCGAATATTACTTGGAATGTGAATTGGAACGAAATCGCCAATAGATAAGACCATTTTACAATTTGGGCCCAAGTTAGAAGCAGAGCCTATGGTGTAAATTATCGATAGTCCATATCTCGGAAACTATAAGAGATAATGCAATTTGGCAACCGGCAATGTAATTAGCATGCCGAATATTACTTGGAATGTGAATTGGAACGAAATCGCCAATAGATAAGACCATTTTACAATTTGGGCCCAAGTTAGAAGCAGAGCCTAAGGTGTAAATTATCGATAGTCCATATCTCGGAAACTATAAGAGATAATGCAATTTGGCAACCGGCAATGTAATTAGCATGCCGAATATTACTTGGAATGTGAATTGGAACGAAATCGCCAATAGATAAGACCATTTTACAATTTGGGCCCAAGTTAGAAGCAGAGCCTATGGTGTAAATTATCGATAGTCCATATCTCGGAAACTATAAGAGATAATGCAATTTCGCAACCGGCAATGTAATTAGCATGCCGAATATCACTTGGAATGTGAATTGGGACGAAATCGCCAATAGATAAGACCATTTTACAATTTGGGCCCAAGTTAGAAACAGAGCCTAAGGTGTAAATTATCGATAGTCCATATCTCGGAAACTATAAGAGATAATGCAATTTGGCAACCGGCAATGTAATTAGCATGCCGAATATTACTTGGAATGTGAATTGGAACGAAATCGCCAATAGATAAGACCATTTTACAATTTGGGCCCAAGTTAGAAGCAGAGCCTAAGGAGTAAATTATCGATAGTCCATATCTCGGAAACTATAAGAGATAATGCAATTTGGCAACCGGCAATGTAATTAGCATGCCGAATATTACTTGGAATGTGAATTGGAACGAAATCGCCAATAGGTAAAACCATTTTACAATTTGGGCCCAAGTTAGAAGCAGAGCCTAAGGTGTAAATTATCGATAGTCCATATCTCGGAAACTATAAGAGATAATTCAAATTGGCAACCGGCAATGTAATTAGCATGCCGAATATTACTTGGAATGTGAATTGGAACGAAATCGCCAATAGATAAGACCATTTTACAATTTGGGCCCAAGTTAGAAGCAGAGCCTAAGGTGTAAATTATCGATAGTCCATATCTTGGAAACTATAAGAGATAATGCAATTTGGCAACCGGCAATGTAATTAGCATGCCGAATATTACTTGGAATGTGAATTGGAACGAAATCGCCAATAGATAAGACCATTTTACAATTTGGGCCCAAGTTAGAAGCAGAGCCTAAGGTGTAAATTATCGATAGTCCATATCTCGGAAACTATAAGAGATAATGCGATTTGGCAACCGGCAATGTAATTAGCATGCCGAATATTACATGGAATGTGAATTGGAACGAAATCGCCAATAGATAAGACCATTTTACAATTTGGGCCCAAGTTAGAAGCAGAGCCTATGGTGTAAATTATCGATAGTCCATATCTCGGAAACTATAAGAGATAATGCAATTTGGCAACCGGCAATGTAATTAGCATGCCGAATATTACTTGGAATGTGAATTGGAACGAAATCGCCAATAGATAAGACCATTTTACAATTTGGGGCCATGTTAGAAGCAGAGCCTAAGGTGTAAATTATCGATAGTCCATATCTCGGAAACTATAAGAGATAATGCAATTTGGCAACCGGCAATGTAATTAGCATGCCGAATATTACTTGGAATGTGAATTGGAACGAAATCGCCAATAGATAAGACCATTTTACAATTTGGGCCCAAGTTAGAAGCAGAGCCTAAGGTGTAAATTATCGATAGTCCATATCTCGGAAACTATAAGAGATAATGCAATTTGGCAACCGGCAATGTAATTAGCATGCCGAATATTACTTGGAATGTGAATTGGAACGAAATTGCCAATAGATAAGACCATTTTACAATTTGGGCCCAAGTTAGAAGCAGAGCCTAAGGTGTAAATTATCGATAGTCCATATCTCTGAAACTATAAAAGATAATGCAATTTCGCAACCGGCAATGTAATTAGCATGTCGAATATTACTTGGAATGTGAATTGGGACGAAATCGCCAATAGATAAGGCCATTTTACAATTTGGGCCCAAGTTAGAAGCAGAGCCTAAAGTGTAAATTATCGATAGTCCATATCTCGGAAACTATAAGAGATATTGCAATTTGGCAACCTACAATGTAATTAGCATGCCGAATATTACTTGGAATGTGAATTGGAACGAAATCGCCAATAGATAAGACCATTTTACAATTTGGGCCCAAGTTAGAAGCAGAGCCCAAGGTGTAAATTATCGATAGTCCATATCTCGTAAACTATAAGAGATAATGCAATTTGGCAACCGGCAATGTAATTAGCATGCCGAATATTACTTGGAATGTGAATTGGAACGAAATCGCCAATAGATAAGACCATTTTACAATTTGGGCCCAAGTTAGAAGCAGAGCCTAAGGTGTAAATTATCGATAGTCCATATCTCTGAAACTATAAGAGATAATGCAATTTGGTAACCGGCAATGTAATTAGCATGCCGAATATTACTTGGAATGTGAATTGGGACGAAATCGCCAATAGATAAGGCCATTTTACAATTTGGGCCCAAGTTAGAAGCAGAGCCTAAGGTGTAAATTATCGATAGTCCATATCTCGGAAACTATAAGAGATAATGCAATTTGGCAACCGGCAATGTAATTAGCATGCCGAATATTACTTGGAATGTGAATTGGAACGAAATCGCCAATAGATAAGACCATTTTACAATTTGGGCCCAAGTTAGAAGCAGAGCCTAAGTTGTAAATTATTGATAGTCCATATCTCGGAAACTATAAGAGATAATGCAATTTCGCAACCGGCAATGTAATTAGCATGCCGAATATTACTTGGAGTGTGAATTGGAACGAAATCGCCAATAGATAAGACCATTTTACAATTTGAGCCCAAGTTAGAAGCAGAGCCTAAGGTGTAAATTATCGATAGTCCATATCTCGGAAACTATAAGAGATAATGCAATTTGGCAACCGGCAATGTAATTAGCATGCCGAATATTACTTGGAATGTGAATTGGAACGAAATCGCCAATAGATAAGACCATTTTACAATTTGGGCCCAAGTTAGAAGCAGAGCCTAAGGTGTAAATTATTGATAGTCCATATCTCGGAAACTATAAGAGATAATGCAATTTCGCAAACGGCAATGTAATTAGCATGCCGAATATTACTTGGAGTGTGAATTGGAACGAAATCGCCAATAGGTAAGACCATTTTACAATTTGGGCCCAAGTTAGAAGCAGAGCCTAAGGTGTAAATTATCGATAGTCCATATCTCGGAAACTATAAGAGATAATGCAATTTGGCAACCGGCAATGTAATTAGCATGCCGAATATTACTTGGAATGTGAATTGGAACGAAATCGCCAATAGATAAGGCCATTTTACAATTTGGGCCCAAGTTAGAAGCAGAGCCTAAGGTGTAAATTATCGATAGTCCATATCTCGGAAACTATAAGAGATAATGCAATTTGGCAACCGGCAATGTAATTAGCATGCCGAATATTACTTGGAATGTGAATTGGAACGAAATCGCCAATAGATAAGACCATTTTACAATTTGGGCCCAAGTTAGAAGCAGAGCCTAAGGTGTAAATTATCGATAGTCCATATCTCGGAAACTATAAGAGATAATGCAATTTGGCAACCGGCAATGTAATTAGCATGCCGAATATTACTTGGAATGTGAATTGGAACGAAATCGCCAATAGATAAGACCATTTTACAATTTGGGCCCAAGTTAGAAGCAGAGCCTAAGGTGTAAATTATCGATAGTCCATATCTCGGAAACTATAAGAGATAATGCAATTTGGCAACCGGCAATGTAATTAGCATGCCGAATATTACTTGGAATGTGAATTGGAACGAAATCGCCAATAGATAAGACCATTTTACAATTTGAGCCCAAGTTAGAAGCAGAGCCTAAGGTGTAAATTATCGATAGTCCATATCTCGGAAACTATAAGAGATAATGCAATTTGGCAACCGGCAATGTAATTAGCATGCCGAATATTACTTGGAATGTGAATTGGAACGAAATCGCCAATAGATAAGACCATTTTACAATTTGGGCCCAAGTTAGAAGCAGAGCCTAAGGTGTAAATTATTGATAGTCCATATCTCGGAAACTATAAGAGATAATGCAATTTGGTAACCGGCAATGTAATTAGCATGCCGAATATTACTTGGAATGTGAATTGGGACGAAATCGCCAATAGGTAAGACCATTTTACAATTTGGGCCCAAGTTAGAAGCAGAGCCTAAGGTGTAAATTATCGATAGTCCATATCTCGGAAACTATAAGAGATAATGCAATTTGGCAACCGGCAATGTAATTAGCATGCCGAATATTACTTGGAATGTGAATTGGAACGAAATCGCCAATAGATAAGACCATTTTACAATTTGGGCCCAAGTTAGAAGCAGAGCCTAAGGTGTAAATTATCGATAGTCCATATCTTGGAAACTATAAGTGATAATGCAATTTGGCAACCGGCAATGTAATTAGCATGCCGAATATTACTTGGAATGTGAATTGGAACGAAATCGCCAATAGATAAGACCATTTTACAATTTGGGCCCAAGTTAGAAGCAGAGCCTAAGGTGTAAATTATCGATAGTCCATATCTCGGAAACTATAAGAGATAATGCGATTTGGCAACCGGCAATGTAATTAGCATGCCGAATATTACATGGAATGTGAATTGGAACGAAATCGCCAATAGATAAGACCATTTTACAATTTGGGCCCAAGTTAGAAGCAGAGCCTATGGTGTAAATTATCGATAGTCCATATCTCGGAAACTATAAGAGATAATGCAATTTGGCAACCGGCAATGTAATTAGCATGCCGAATATTACTTGGAATGTGAATTGGAACGAAATCGCCAATAGATAAGACCATTTTACAATTTGGGCCCATGTTAGAAGCAGAGCCTAAGGTGTAAATTATCGATAGTCCATACCTCGGAAACTATAAGAGATAATGCAATTTGGCAACCGGCAATGTAATTAGCATGCCGAATATTACTTGGAATGTGAATTGGAACGAAATCGCCAATAGATAAGACCATTTTACAATTTGGGCCCAAGTTAGAAGCAGAGCCTAAGGTGTAAATTATCGATAGTCCATATCTCGGAAACTATAAGAGATAATGCAATTTGGCAACCGGCAATGTAATTAGCATGCCGAATATTACTTGGAATGTGAATTGGAATGAAATTGCCAATAGATAAGACCATTTTACAATTTGGGCCCAAGTTAGAAGCAGAGCCTAAGGTGTAAATTATCGATAGTCCATATCTCTGAAACTATAAGAGATAATGCAATTTCGCAACCGGCAATGTAATTAGCATGTCGAATATTACTTGGAATGTGAATTGGGACGAAATCGCCAATAGATAAGGCCATTTTACAATTTGGGCCCAAGTTAGAAGCAGAGCCTAAAGTGTAAATTATCGATAGTCCATATCTCGGAAACTATAAGAGATATTGCAATTTGGCAACCGGCAATGTAATTAGCATGCCGAATATTACTTGGAATGTGAATTGGAACGAAATCGCCAATAGATAAGACCATTTTACAATTTGGGCCCAAGTTAGAAGCAGAGCCCAAGGTGTAAATTATCGATAGTCCATATCTCGGAAACTATAAGAGATAATGCAATTTGGCAACCGGCAATGTAATTAGCATGCCGAATATTACTTGGAATGTGAATTGGAACGAAATCGCCAATAGATAAGACCATTTTACAATTTGGGCCCAAGTTAGAAGCAGAGCCTAAGGTGTAAATTATCGATAGTCCATATCTCTGAAACTATAAGAGATAATGCAATTTGGTAACCGGAAATGTAATTAGCATGCCGAATATTACTTGGAATGTGAATTGGGACGAAATCGCCAATAGATAAGGCCATTTTACAATTTGGGCCCAAGTTAGAAGCAGAGCCTAAGGTGTAAATTATCGATAGTCCATATCTCGGAAACTATAAGAGATAATGCAATTTGGCAACCGGCAATGTAATTAGCATGCCGAATATTACTTGGAATGTGAATTGGAACGAAATCGCCAATAGATAAGACCATTTTACAATTTGGGCCCAAGTTAGAAGCAGAGCCTAAGGTGTAAATTATTGATAGTCCATATCTCGGAAACTATAAGAGATAATGCAATTTCGCAACCGGCAATGTAATTAGCATGCCGAATATTACTTGGAGTGTGAATTGGAACGAAATCGCCAATAGGTAAGACCATTTTACAATTTGGGCCCAAGTTAGAAGCAGAGCCTAAGGTGTAAATTATCGATAGTCCATATCTCGGAAACTATAAGAGATAATGCAATTTGGCAACCGGCAATGTAATTAGCATGCCGAATATTACTTGGAATGTGAATTGGAACGAAATCGCCAATAGATAAGGCCATTTTACAATTTGGGCCCAAGTTAGAAGCAGAGCCTAAGGTGTAAATTATCGATAGTCCATATCTCGGAAACTATAAGAGATAATGCAATTTGGCAACCGGCAATGTAATTAGCATGCCGAATATTACTTGGAATGTGAATTGGAACGAAATCGCCAATAGATAAGACCATTTTACAATTTGGGCCCAAGTTAGAAGCAGAGCCTAAGGTGTAAATTATCGATAGTCCATATCTCGGAAACTATAAGAGATAATGCAATTTGGCAACCGGCAATGTAATTAGCATGCCGAATATTACTTGGAATGTGAATTGGAACGAAATCGCCAATAGATAAGACCATTTTACAATTTGGGCCCAAGTTAGAAGCAGAGCCTAAGGTGTAAATTATCGATAGTCCATATCTCGGAAACTATAAGAGATAATGCAATTTGGCAACCGGCAATGTAATTAGCATGCCGAATATTACTTGGAATGTGAATTGCAACGAAATCGCCAATAGATAAGACCATTTTACAATTTGGGCCCAAGTTAGAAGCAGAGCCTAAGGTGTAAATTATCGATAGTCCATATCTCGGAAACTATAAGAGATAATGCAATTTGGCAACCGGCAATGTAATTAGCATGCCGAATATTACTTGGAATGTGAATTGGAACAAAATCGCCAATAGATAAGACCATTTTACAATTTGGGCCCAAGTTAGAAGCAGAGCCTAAGGTGTAAATTATTGATAGTCCATATCTCGGAAACTATAAGAGATAATGCAATTTCGCAACCGGCAATGTAATTAGCATGCCGAATATCACTTGGAATGTGAATTGGGACGAAATCGCCAATAGATAAGACCATTTTACAATTTGGGCCCAAGTTAGAAGCAGAGCCTAAGGTGTAAATTATCGATAGTCCATATCTCGGAAACTATAAGAGATAATGCAATTTGGCAACCGGCAATGTAATTAGCATGCCGAATATTACTTGGAATGTGAATTGTAACGAAATCGCCAATAGATAAGACCATTTTACAATTTGGGCCCAAGTTAGAAGCAGAGCCTAAGGTGTAAATTATCGATAGTCCATATCTCGGAAACTATAAGAGATAATGCAATTTGGCAACCGGCAATGTAATTAGCATGCCGAATATTACTTGGAATGTGAATTGGAACGAAATCGCCAATAGGTAAGACCATTTTACAATTTGGACCCAAGTTAGAAGCAGAGCCTAAGGTGTAAATTATCGATAGTCCATATCTCGGAAACTATAAGAGATAATTCAATTTGGCAACCGGCAATGTAATTAGCATGCCGAATATTACTTGGAATGTGAATTGGAACGAAATCGCCAATAGATAAGACCATTTTACAATTTGGGCCCAAGTTAGAAGCAGAGCCTAAGGTGTAAATTATCGATAGTCCATATCTCGGAAACTATAAGAGATAATGCAATTTGGCAACCGGCAATGTAATTAGCATGCCGAATATTACCTGGAATGTGAATTGGAACGAAATCGCCAATAGATAAGACCATTTTACAATTTGGGAGCAAGTTAGAAGCAGAGCCTAAGGTGTAAATTATCGATAGTCCATATCTCGGAAACTATAAGAGATAATGCAATTTGGCAACCGGCAATGTAATTAGCATGCCGAATATTACTTGGAATGTGAATTGGAACGAAATCGCCAATAGATAAGACCATTTTACAATTTGGGCCCAAGTTAGAAGCAGAGCCTATGGTGTAAATTATCGATAGTCCATATCTCGGAAACTATAAGAGATAATGCAATTTGGCAACCGGCAATGTAATTAGCATGCCGAATATTACTTGGAATGTGAATTGGAACGAAATCGCCAATAGATAAGACCATTTTACAATTTGATCCCAAGTTAGAAGCAGAGCCTAAGGTGTAAATTATCGATAGTCCATATCTCGGAAACTATAAGAGATAATGCAATTTGGCAACCGGCAATGTAATTAGCATGCCGAATATTACTTGGAATGTGAATTGGAACGAAATCGCCAATAGATAAGACCATTTTACAATTTGGGCCCAAGTTAGAAGCAGAGCCTAAGGTGTAAATTATCGATAGTCCATATCTCGGAAACTATAAGAGATAATGCAATTTGGCAACCGGCAATGTAATTAGCATGCCGAATATTACTTGGAATGTGAATTGGAACGAAATCGCCAATAGATAAGACCATTTTACAATTTGGGCCCAAGTTGGAAGCAGAGCCTAAGGTGTAAATTATCGATAGTCCATATCTCTGAAACTATAAGAGATAATGCAATTTCGCAACCGGCAATGTAATTAGCATGCCGAATATTACTTGGAATGTGAATTGGGACGAAATCGCCAATAGATAAGGCCATTTTACAATTTGGGCCCAAGTTAGAAGCAGAGCCTAAGGTGTAAATTATCGATAGTCCATATCTCGGAAACTATAAGAGATAATGCAATTTGGCAACCGGCAATGTAATTAGCATGCCGAATATTACTTGGAATGTGAATTGGAACGAAATCGCCAATAGATAAGACCATTTTACAGTTTGGGCCCAAGTTAGAAGCAGAGCCTAAGGTAAAAATAATCGATAGTCCATATCTCGGAAACTATAAGAGATAATGCAATTTGGCAACCGGCAATGTAATTAGCATGCCGAATATTACTTGGAATGTGAATTGGAACGAAATCGCCAATAGATAAGACCATTTTACAATTTGGGCCCAAGTTAGAAGCAGAGCCTAAGGTGTAAATTATCGATAGTCCATATCTCGGAAACTATAAGAGATAATGCAATTTGGCAACCGGCAATGTAATTAGCATGCCGAATATTACTTGGAATGTGAATTGGAACGAAATCGCCAATAGATAAGACCATTTTACAATTTGGGCCCAAGTTGGAAGCAGAGCCTAAGGTGTAAATTATCGATAGTCCATATCTCTGAAACTATAAGAGATAATGCAATTTCGCAACCGGCAATGTAATTAGCATGCCGAATATTACTTGGAATGTGAATTGGGACGAAATCGCCAATAGATAAGGCCATTTTACAATTTGGGCCCAAGTTAGAAGCAGAGCCTAAGGTGTAAATTATCGATAGTCCATATCTCGGAAACTATAAGAGATAATGCAATTTGGCAACCGGCAATGTAATTAGCATGCCGAATATTACTTGGAATGTGAATTGGAACGAAATCGCCAATAGATAAGACCATTTTACAGTTTGGGCCCAAGTTAGAAGCAGAGCCTAAGGTTAAAAATAATCGATAGTCCATATCTCGGAAACTATAAGAGATAATGCAATTTGGCAACCGGCAATGTAATTAGCATGCCGAATATTACTTGGAATGTGAATTGGAACGAAATCGCCAATAGATAAGACCATTTTACAATTTGGGCCCAAGTTAGAAGCAGAGCCTAAGGTGTAAATTATCGATAGTCCATATCTCGGAAACTATAAGAGATAATGCAATTTGGCAACCGGCAATTTAATTAGCATGCCGAATATTACTTGGAATGTGAATTGGAACGAAATCGCCAATAGATAAGACCATTTTACAATTTGGGCCCAAGTTAGAAGCAGAGCCTAAGGTGTAAATTATCGATAGTCCATATCTCGGAAACTATAAGAGATAATGCAATTTGGCAACCGGCAATGTAATTAGCATGCCGAATATTACTTGGAATGTGAATTGGAACGAAATCGCCAATAGGTAAGACCATTTTACAATTTGGGCCCAAGTTAGAAGCAGAGCCTAAGGTGTAAATTATCGATAGTCCATATCTCGGAAACTATAAGAGATAATTCAATTTGGCAACCGGCAATGTAATTAGCATGCCGAATATTACTTGGAATGTGAATTGGAACGAAATCGCCAATAGATAAGACCATTTTACAATTTGGGCCCAAGTTAGAAGCAGAGCCTAAGGTGTAAATTATCGATAGTCCATATCTCGGAAACTATAAGAGATAATGCAATTTGGCAACCGGCAATGTAATTAGCATGCCGAATATTACTCGGAATGTGAATTGGAACGAAATCGCCAATAGATAAGACTATTTTACAATTTGGGAGCAAGTTAGAAGCAGAGCCTAAGGTGTAATTTATCGATAGTCCATATCTCGGAAACTATAAGAGATAATGCAATTTGGCAACCGGCAATGTAATTAGCATGCCGAATATTACTTGGAATGTGAATTGGAACGAAATCGCCAATAGATAAGGCCATTTTACAATTTGGGCCCAAGTTAGAAGCAGAGCCTAAGGTGTAAATTATCGATAGTCCATATCTCGGAAACTATAAGAGATAATGCAATTGGGCAACCGGCAATGTAATTAGCATGCCGAATATTACTTGGAATGTGAATTGGAACGAAATCGCCAATAGATAAGACCATTTTACAATTTGGGCCCAAGTTAGAAGCAGAGCCTAAGGTGTAAATTATCGATAGTCCATATCTCGGAAACTATAAGAGATAATGCAATTTGGCAACCGGCAATGTAATTAGCATGCCGAATATTACTTGGAATGTGAATTGGAACGAAATCGCCAATAGATAAGACCATTTTACAATTTGGGCCCAAGTTAGAAGCAGAGCCTAAGGTGTAAATTATCGATAGTCCATATCTCGGAAACTATAAGAGATAATGCAATTTGGCAACCGGCAATGTAATTAGCATGCCGAATATTACTTGGAATGTGAATTGCAACGAAATCGCCAATAGATAAGACCATTTTACAATTTGAGCCCAAGTTAGAAGCAGAGCCTAAGGTGTAAATTATCGATAGTCCATATCTCGGAAACTATAAGAGATAATGCAATTTGGCAACCGGCAATGTAATTAGCATGCCGAATATTACTTGGAATGTGAATTGGAACAAAATCGCCAATAGATAAGACCATTTTACAATTTGGGCCCAAGTTAGAAGCAGAGCCTAAGGTGTAAATTATTGATAGTCCATATCTCGGAAACTATAAGAGATAATGCAATTTCGCAACCGGCAATGTAATTAGCATGCCGAATATCATTTGGAATGTGAATTGGGACGAAATCGCCAATAGATAAGACCATTTTACAATTTGGGCCCAAGTTAGAAGCAGAGCCTAAGGTGTAAATTATCGATAGTCCATATCTCGGAAACTATAAGAGATAATGCAATTTGGCAACCGGCAATGTAATTAGCATGCCGAATATCACTTGGAATGTGAATTGGGACGAAATCGCCAATAGATAAGACCATTTTGCAATTTGGGCCCAAGTTAGAAGCAGAGCCTAAGGTGTAAATTATCGATAGTCCATATCTCGGAAACTATAAGAGATAATGCAATTTGGCAACCGGCAATGTAATTAGCATGCCGAATATTACTTGGAATGTGAATTGTAACGAAATCGCCAATAGATAAGACCATTTTACAATTTGGGCCCAAGTTAGAAGCAGAGCCTAAGGTGTAAATTATCGATAGTCCATATCTCGGAAACTATAAGAGATAATGCAATTTGGCAACCGGCAATGTAATTAGCATGCCGAATATTACTTGGAATGTGAATTGGAACGAAATCGCCAATAGGTAAGACCATTTTACAATTTGGACCCAAGTTAGAAGCAGAGCCTAAGGTGTAAATTATCGATAGTCCATATCTCGGAAACTATAAGAGATAATTCAATTTGGCAACCGGCAATGTAATTAGCATGCCGAATATTACTTGGAATGTGAATTGGAACGAAATCGCCAATAGATAAGACCATTTTACAATTTGGGCCCAAGTTAGAAGCAGAGCCTAAGGTGTAAATTATCGATAGTCCATATCTCGGAAACTATAAGAGATAATGCAATTTGGCAACCGGCAATGTAATTAGCATGCCGAATATTACCTGGAATGTGAATTGGAACGAAATCGCCAATAGATAAGACCATTTTACAATTTGGGAGCAAGTTAGAAGCAGAGCCTAAGGTGTAAATTATCGATAGTCCATATCTCGGAAACTATAAGAGATAATGCAATTTGGCAACCGGCAATGTAATTAGCATGCCGAATATTACTTGGAATGTGAATTGGAACGAAATCGCCAATAGATAAGACCATTTTACAATTTGGGCCCAAGTTAGAAGCAGAGCCTATGGTGTAAATTATCGATAGTCCATATCTCGGAAACTATAAGAGATAATGCAATTTGGCAACCGGCAATGTAATTAGCATGCCGAATATTACTTGGAATGTGAATTGGAACGAAATCGCCAATAGATAAGACCATTTTACAATTTGGACCCAAGTTAGAAGCAGAGCCTAAGGTGTAAATTATCGATAGTCCATATCTCGGAAACTATAAGAGATAATGCAATTTGGCAACCGGCAATGTAATTAGCATGCCGAATATTACTTGGAATGTGAATTGGAACGAAATCGCCAATAGATAAGACCATTTTACAATTTGGGCCCAAGTTAGAAGCAGAGCCTAAGGTGTAAATTATCGATAGTCCATATCTCGGAAACTATAAGAGATAATGCAATTTGGCAACCGGCAATGTAATTAGCATGCCGAATATTACTTGGAATGTGAATTGGAACGAAATCGCCAATAGATAAGACCATTTTACAATTTGGGCCCAAGTTAGAAGCAGAGCCTAAGGTGTAAATTATCGATAGTCCATATCTCTGAAACTATAAGAGATAATGCAATTTCGCAACCGGCAATGTAATTAGCATGCCGAATATTACTTGGAATGTGAATTGGGACGAAATCGCCAATAGATAAGGCCATTTTACAATTTGGGCCCAAGTTAGAAGCAGAGCCTAAGGTGTAAATTATCGATAGTCCATATCTCGGAAACTATAAGAGATAATGCAATTTGGCAACCGGCAATGTAATTAGCATGCCGAATATTACTTGGAATGTGAATTGGAACGAAATCGCCAATAGATAAGACCATTTTACAATTTGGGCCCAAGTTAGAAGCAGAGCCTAAGGTGTAAATTATCGATAGTCCATATCTCGGAAACTATAAGAGATAATGCAATTTGGCAACCGGCAATGTAATTAGCATGCCGAATATTACTTGGAATGTGAATTGGAACGAAATCGCCAATAGGTAAGACCATTTTACAATTTGGGCCCAAGTTAGAAGCAGAGCCTAAGGTGTAAATTATCGATAGTCCATATCTCGGAAACTATAAGAGATAATTCAATTTGGCAACCGGCAATGTAATTAGCATGCCGAATATTACTTGGAATGTGAATTGGAACGAAATCGCCAATAGATAAGACCATTTTACAATTTGGGCCCAAGTTAGAAGCAGAGCCTAAGGTGTAAATTATCGATAGTCCATATCTCGGAAACTATAAGAGATAATGCAATTTGGCAACCGGCAATGTAATTAGCATGCCGAATATTACTCGGAATGTGAATTGGAACGAAATCGCCAATAGATAAGACTATTTTACAATTTGGGAGCAAGTTAGAAACAGAGCCAAAGGTGTAATTTATCGATAGTCCATATCTCGGAAACTATAAGAGATAATGCAATTTGGCAACCGGCAATGTAATTAGCATGCCGAATATTACTTGGAATGTGAATTGGAACGAAATCGCCAATAGATAAGACCATTTTACAATTTGGGCCCAAGTTAGAAGCAGAGCCTATGGTGTAAATTATCGATAGTCCATATCTCGGAAACTATAAGAGATAATGCAATTTGGCAACCGGCAATGTAATTAGCATGCCGAATATTACTTGGAATGTGAATTGGAACGAAATCGCCAATAGATAAGACCATTTTACAATTTGGGCCCAAGTTAGAAGCAGAGCCTAAGGTGTAAATTATCGATAGTCCATATCTCGGAAACTATAAGAGATAATGCAATTTGGCAACCGGCAATGTAATTAGCATGCCGAATATTACTTGGAATGTGAATTGGAACGAAATCGCCAATAGATAAGACCATTTTACAATTTGGGCCCAAGTTAGAAGCAGAGCCTATGGTGTAAATTATCGATAGTCCATATCTCGGAAACTATAAGAGATAATGCAATTTCGCAAAAGGCAATGTAATTAGCATGCCGAATATCACTTGGAATGTGAATTGGGACGAAATCGCCAATCGATAAGACCATTTTACAATTTGGGCCCAAGTTAGAAGCAGAGCCTAAGGTGTAAATTATCGATAGTCCATATCTCGGAAACTATAAGAGATAATGCAATTTGGCAACCGGCAATGTAATTAGCATGCCGAATATTACTTGGAATGTGAATTGGAACGAAATCGCCAATAGATAAGACCATTTTACAATTTGGGCCCAAGTTAGAAGCGGAGCCTAAGGAGTAAATTATCGATAGTCCATATCTCGGAAACTATAAGAGATAATGCAATTTGGCAACCGGCAATGTAATTAGCATGCCGAATATTACTTGGAATGTGAATTGGAACGAAATCGCCAATAGGTAAAACCATTTTACAATTTGGGCCCAAGTTAGAAGCAGAGCCTAAGGTGTAAATTATCGATAGTCCATATCTCGGAAACTATAAGAGATAATTCAATTTGGCAACCGGCAATGTAATTAGCATGCCGAATATTACTTGGAATGTGAATTGGAACGAAATCGCCAATAGATAAGACCATTTTACAATTTGCGCCCAAGTTAGAAGCAGAGCCTAAGGTGTAAATTATCGATAGTCCATATCTCGGAAACTATAAGAGATAATGCAATTTGGCAACCGGCAATGTAATTAGCATGCCGAATATTACTTGGAATGTGAATTGGAACGAAATCGCCAATAGATAAGACCATTTTACAATTTGGGCCCAAGTTAGAAGCAGAGCCTAAGGTGTAAATTATCGATAGTCCATATCCCGGAAACTATAAGAGATAATGCGATTTGGCAACCGGCAATGTAATTAGCATGCCGAATATAACTTGGAATGTGAATTGGAACGAAATCGCCAATAGATAAGACCATTTTACAATTTGGGCCCAAGTTAGAAGCAGAGCCTATGGTGTAAATTATCGATAGTCCATATCTCGGAAACTATAAGAGATAATGCAATTTGGCAACCGGCAATGTAATTAGCATGCCGAATATTACTTGGAATGTGAATTGGAACGAAATCGCCAATAGATAAGACCATTTTACAATTTGGGCCCAAGTTAGAAGCAGAGCCTAAGGTGTAAATTATCGATAGTCCATATCTCGGAAACTATAAGAGATAATGCAATTTGGCAACCGGCAATGTAATTAGCATGCCGAATATTACTTGGAATGTGAATTGGAACGAAATCGCCAATAGATAAGACCATTTTACAATTTGGGCCCAAGTTAGAAGCAGAGCCTAAGGTGTAAATTATCGATAGTCCATATCTCGGAAACTATAAGAGATAATGCAATTTGGCAACCGGCAATGTAATTAGCATGCCGAATATTACTTGGAATGTGAATTGGAACGAAATTGCCAATAGATAAGACCATTTTACAATTTGGGCCCAAGTTAGAAGCAGAGCCTAAGGTGTAAATTATCGATAGTCCATATCTCTGAATCTATAAGAGATAATGCAATTTCGCAACCGGCAATGTAATTAGCATGTCGAATATTACTTGGAATGTGAATTGGGACGAAATCGCCAATAGATAAGGCCATTTTACAATTTGGGCCCAAGTTAGAAGCAGAGCCTAAAGTGTAAATTATCGATAGTCCATATCTCGGAAACTATAAGAGATAATGCAATTTGGCAACCGGCAATGTAATTAGCATGCCGAATATTACTTGGAATGTGAATTGGAACGAAATCGCCAATAGATAAGACCATTTTACAATTTGGGCCCAAGTTAGAAGCAGAGCCCAAGGTGTAAATTATCGATAGTCCATATCTCGGAAACTATAAGAGATAATGCAATTTGGCAACCGGCAATGTAATTAGCATGCCGAATATTACTTGGAATGTGAATTGGAACGAAATCGCCAATAGATAAGACCATTTTACAATTTGGGCCCAAGTTAGAAGCAGAGCCTAAGGTGTAAATTATCGATAGTCCATATCTCTGAAACTATAAGAGATAATGCAATTTGGTAACCGGCAATGTAATTAGCATGCCGAATATTACTTGGAATGTGAATTGGAACGAAATTGCCAATAGATAAGACCATTTTACAATTTGGGCCCAAGTTAGAAGCAGAGCCTAAGGTGAAAATTATCGATAGTCCATATCTCTGAAACTATAAGAGATAATGCAATTTCGCAACCGGCAATGTAATTAGCATGCCGAATATTACTTGGAATGTGAATTGGGACGAAATCGCCAATAGATAAGGCCATTTTACAATTTGGGCCCAAGTTAGAAGCAGAGCCTAAGGTGTAAATTATCGATAGTCCATATCTCGGAAACTATAAGAGATAATGCAATTTGGCAACCGGCAATGTAATTAGCATGCCGAATATTACTTGGAATGTGAATTGGAACGAAATCGCCAATAGATAAGACCATTTTACAATTTGGGCCCAAGTTAGAAGCAGAGCCTAAGGTGTAAATTATCGATAGTCCATATCTCGGAAACTATAAGAGATAATGCAATTTGGCAACCGGCAATGTAATTAGCATGCCGAATATTACTTGGAATGTGAATTGGAACGAAATCGCCAATAGATAAGACCATTTTACAATTTGGGCCCAAGTTAGAAGCAGAGCCTATGGTGTAAATTATCGATAGTCCATATCTCGGAAACTATAAGAGATAATGCAATTTGGCAACCGGCAATGTAATTAGCATGCCGAATATTACTTGGAATGTGAATTGGAACGAAATCGCCAATAGATAAGACCATTTTACAATTTGGGCCCAAGTTAGAAGCAGAGCCTAAGGTGTAAATTATCGATAGTCCATATCTCGGAAACTATAAGAGATAATGCAATTTGGCAACCGGCAATGTAATTAGCATGCCGAATATTACTTGGAATGTGAATTGGAACGAAATTGCCAATAGATAAGACCATTTTACAATTTGGGCCCAAGTTAGAAGCAGAGCCTAAGGTGTAAATTATCGATAGTCCATATCTCTGAAACTATAAGAGATAATGCAATTTCGCAACCGGCAATGTAATCAGCATGCCGAATATTACTTGGAATGTGAATTGGGACGAAATCGCCAATAGATAAGGCCATTTTACAATTTGGGCCCAAGTTAGAAGCAGAGCCTAAGGTGTAAATTATCGATAGTCCATATCTCGGAAACTATAAGAGATAATGCAATTTGGCAACCGGCAATGTAATTAGCATGCCGAATATTACTTGGAATGTGAATTGGAACGAAATCGCCAATAGATAAGACCATTTTACAATTTGGGCCCAAGTTAGAAGCAGAGCCTAAGGTGTAAATTATCGATAGTCCATATCTCTGAAACTATAAGAGATAATGCAATTTCGCAACCGGCAATGTAATCAGCATGCCGAATATTACTTGGAATGTGAATTGGGACGAAATCGCCAATAGATAAGGCCATTTTACAATTTGGGCCCAAGTTAGAAGCAGAGCCTAAGGTGTAAATTATTGATAGTCCATATCTCGGAAACTATAAGAGATAATGCAATTTCGCATCCGGCAATGTAATTAGCATGCCGAATATTACTTGGAATGTGAATTGGAACGAAATCGCCAATAGATAAGACCATTTTACAATTTGGGCCCAAGTTAGAAGCAGAGCCTAAGGTGTAAATTATCGATAGTCCATATCTCGGAAACTATAAGAGATAATGCAATTTGGCAACCGGCAATGTTATTAGCATGCCGAAAATTACTTGGAATGTGAATTGGAACGAAATCGCCAATAGATAAGACCATTTTACAATTTGGGCCCAAGTTAGAAGCAGAGCCAAAGGTGTAAATTATCGATAGTCCATATCTCGGAAACTATAAGAGATAATGCAATTTGGCAACCGGCAATGTAATTAGCATGCCGAATATTACTTGGAATGTGAATTGGAACGAAATCGCCAATAGATAAGACCATTTTACAATTTGGGCCCAAGTTAGAAGCAGAGCCTAAGGTGTAAATTATCGATAGTCCATATCTCGGAAACTATAAGAGATAATGCAATTTGGCAACCGGCAATGTAATTAGCATGCCGAATATTACTTGGAATGTGAATTGCAACGAAATCGCCAATAGATAAGACCATTTTACAATTTGGGCCCAAGTTAGAAGCAGAGCCTAAGGTGTAAATTATCGATAGTCCATATCTCGGAAACTATAAGAGATAATGCAATTTGGCAACCGGCAATGTAATTAGCATGCCGAATATTACTTGGAATGTGAATTGGAACAAAATCGCCAATAGATAAGACCATTTTACAATTTGGGCCCAAGTTAGAAGCAGAGCCTAAGGTGTAAATTATTGATAGTCCATATCTCGGAAACTATAAGAGATAATGCAATTTCGCAACCGGCAATGTAATTAGCATGCCGAATATCACTTGGAATGTGAATTGGGACGAAATCGCCAATAGATAAGACCATTTTACAATTTGGGCCCAAGTTAGAAGCAGAGCCTAAGGTGTAAATTATTGATAGTCCATATCTCGGAAACTATAAGAGATAATGCAATTTCGCAACCGGCAATGTAATTAGCATGCCGAATATTACTTGGAGTGTGAATTGGAACGAAATCGCCAATAGATAAGACCATTTTACAATTTGGGCCCAAGTTAGAAGCAGAGCCTAAGGTGTAAATTATCGATAGTCCATATCTCGGAAACTATAAGAGATAATGCAATTTGGCAACCGGCAATGTAATTAGCATGCCGAATATTACTTGGAATGTGAATTGGAACGAAATCGCCAATAGATAAGACCATTTTACAATTTGGGCCCAAGTTAGAAGCAGAGCCTAAGGTGTAAATTATCGATAGTCCATATCTCGGAAACTATAAGAGATAATGCAATTTGGCAACCGGCAATGTTATTAGCATGCCGAAAATTACTTGGAATGTGAATTGGAACGAAATCGCCAATAGATAAGACCATTTTACAATTTGGGCCCAAGTTAGAAGCAGAGCCTAAGGTGTAAATTATCGATAGTCCATATCTCGGAAACTATAAGAGATAATGCAATTTGGCAACCGGCAATGTAATTAGCATGCCGAATATTACTTGGAATGTGAATTGCAACGAAATCGCCAATAGATAAGACCATTTTACAATTTGGGCCCAAGTTAGAAGCAGAGCCTAAGGTGTAAATTATCGATAGTCCATATCTCGGAAACTATAAGAGATAATGCAATTTGGCAACCGGCAATGTAATTAGCATGCCGAATATTACTTGGAATGTGAATTGGAACAAAATCGCCAATAGATAAGACCATTTTACAATTTGGGCCCAAGTTAGAAGCAGAGCCTAAGGTGTAAATTATTGATAGTCCATATCTCGGAAACTATAAGAGATAATGCAATTTCGCAACCGGCAATGTAATTAGCATGCCGAATATCACTTGGAATGTGAATTGGGACGAAATCGCCAATAGATAAGACCATTTTACAATTTGGGCCCAAGTTAGAAGCAGAGCCTAAGGTGTAAATTATCGATAGTCCATATCTCGGAAACTATAAGAGATAATGCAATTTGGCAACCGGCAATGTAATTAGCATGCCGAATATTACTTGGAATGTGAATTGTAACGAAATCGCCAATAGATAAGACCATTTTACAATTTGGGCCCAAGTTAGAAGCAGAGCCTAAGGTGTAAATTATCGATAGTCCATATCTCGGAAACTATAAGAGATAATGCAATTTGGCAACCGGCAATGTAATTAGCATGCCGAATATTACTTGGAATGTGAATTGGAACGAAATCGCCAATAGGTAAGACCATTTTACAATTTGGGCCCAAGTTAGAAGCAGAACCTAAGGTGTAAATTATCGATAGTCCATATCTCGGAAACTATAAGAGATAATTCAATTTGGCAACCGGCAATGTAATTAGCATGCCGAATATTACTTGGAATGTGAATTGGAACGAAATCGCCAATAGATAAGACCATTTTACAATTTGGGCCCAAGTTAGAAGCAGAGCCTAAGGTGTAAATTATCGATAGTCCATATCTCGGAAACTATAAGAGATAATGCAATTTGGCAACCGGCAATGTAATTAGCATGCCGAATATTACCTGGAATGTGAATTGGAACGAAATCGCCAATAGATAAGACCATTTTACAATTTGGGAGCAAGTTAGAAGCAGAGCCTAAGGTGAAATTATCGATAGTCCATATCTCGGAAACTATAAGAGATAATGCAATTTGGCAACCGGCAATGTAATTAGCATGCCGAATATTACTTGGAATGTGAATTGGAACGAAATCGCCAATAGATAAGACCATTTTACAATTTGGGCCCAAGTTAGAAGCAGAGCCTAAGGTGTAAATTATCGATAGTCCATATCTCGGAAACTATAAGAGATAATGCAATTTGGCAACCGGCAATGTAATTAGCATGCCGAATATTACTTGGAATGTGAATTGCAACGAAATCGCCAATAGATAAGACCATTTTACAATTTGGGCCCAAGTTAGAAGCAGAGCCTAAGGTGTAAATTATCGATAGTCCATATCTCGGAAACTATAAGAGATAATGCAATTTGGCAACTGGCAATGTAATTAGCATGCCGAATATTACTTGGAATGTGAATTGTAACGAAATCGCCAATAGATAAGGCCATTTTACAATTTGGGCCCAAGTTAGAAGCAGAGCCTAAGGTGTAAATTATCGATAGTCCATATCTCGGAAACTATAAGAGATAATGCAATTTGGCAACCGGCAATGTAATTAGCATGCCGAATATTACTTGGAATGTGAATTGGAACAAAATCGCCAATAGATAAGACCATTTTACAATTTGGGCCCAAGTTAGAAGCAGAGCCTAAGGTGTAAATTATTGATAGTCCATATCTCGGAAACTATAAGAGATAATGCAATTTCGCAACCGGCAATGTAATTAGCATGCCGAATATCACTTGGAATGTGAATTGGGACGAAATCGCCAATAGATAAGACCATTTTACAATTTGGGCCCAAGTTAGAAGCAGAGCCTAAGGTGTAAATTATCGACAGTCCATATCTCGGAAACTATAAGAGATAATGCAATTTGGCAACCGGCAATGTAATTAGCATGCCGAATATTACTTGGAATGTGAATTGGAACGAAATCGCCAATAGATAAGACCATTTTACAATTTGGGCCCAAGTTAGAAGCAGAGCCTAAGGTGTAAATTATCTCGGAAACTATAAGAGATAATGCAATTTGGCAACCGGCAATGTAATTAGCATGCCGAATATTACTTGGAATGTGAATTGGAACGAAATCGCCAATAGATAAGACCATTTTACAATTTGGGCCCAAGTTAGAAGCAGAACCTAAGGTGTAAATTATCGATAGTCCATATCTCGGAAACTATAAGAGATAATTCAATTTGGCAACCGGCAATGTAATTAGCATGCCGAATATTACTTGGAATGTGAATTGGAACGAAATCGCCAATAGATAAGACCATTTTACAATTTGGGCCCAAGTTAGAAGCAGAGCCTAAGGTGTAAATTATCGATAGTCCATATCTCGGAAACTATAAGAGATAATGCAATTTGGCAACCGGCAATGTAATTAGCATGCCGAATATTACCTGGAATGTGAATTGGAACGAAATCGCCAATAGATAAGACCATTTTACAATTTGGGAGCAAGTTAGAAGCAGAGCCTAAGGTGAAATTATCGATAGTCCATATCTCGGAAACTATAAGAGATAATGCAATTTGGCAACCGGCAATGTAATTAGCATGCCGAATATTACTTGGAATGTGAATTGGAACGAAATCGCCAATAGATAAGACCATTTTACAATTTGGGCCCAAGTTAGAAGCAGAGCCTAAGGTGTAAATTATCGATAGTCCATATCTCGGAAACTATAAGAGATAATGCAATTTGGCAACCGGCAATGTAATTAGCATGCCGAATATTACTTGGAATGTGAATTGCAACGAAATCGCCAATAGATAAGACCATTTTACAATTTGGGCCCAAGTTAGAAGCAGAGCCTAAGGTGTAAATTATCGATAGTCCATATCTCGGAAACTATAAGAGATAATGCAATTTGGCAACTGGCAATGTAATTAGCATGCCGAATATTACTTGGAATGTGAATTGGAACAAAATCGCCAATAGATAAGACCATTTTACAATTTGGGCACAAGTTAGAAGCAGAGCCTAAGGTGTAAATTATTGATAGTCCATATCTCGGAAACTATAAGAGATAATGCAATTTCGCAACCGGCAATGTAATTAGCATGCCGAATATCACTTGGAATGTGAATTGGGACGAAATCGCCAATAGATAATACCATTTTACAATTTGGGCCCAAGTTAGAAGCAGAGCCTAAGGTGTAAATTATCGATAGTCCATATCTCGGAAACTATAAGAGATAATGCAATTTGGCAACCGGCAATGTAATTAGCATGCCGAATATTACTTGGAATGTGAATTGTAACGAAATCGCCAATAGATAAGACCATTTTACAATTTAGGCCCAAGTTGGAAGCAGAGCCTAAGGTGTAAATTATCGATAGTCCATATCTCGGAAACTATAAGAGATAATGCAATTTGGCAACCGGCAATGTAATTAGCATGCCGAATATTACTTGGAATGTGAATTGGAACGAAATCGCCAATAGATAAGACCATTTTACAATTTGGGCCCAAGTTAGAAGCTGAGCCTAAGGTGTAAATTATCGATAGTCCATATCTCGGAAACTATAAGAGATAATGCAATTTGGCAACCGGCAATGTAATTAGCATGCCGAATATTACCTGGAATGTGAATTGGAACGAAATCGCCAATAGATAAGACCATTTTACAATTTGGGCCCAAGTTAGAAGCAGAGCCTATGGTGTAAATTATCGATAGTCCATATCTCGGAAACTATAAGAGATAATGCAATTTGGCAACCGGCAATGTAATTAGCATGCCGAATATTACTTGGAATGTGAATTGGAACGAAATCGCCAATAGATAAGACCATTTTACAATTTGGGCCCAAGTTAGAAGCAGAGCCTAAGGTGTAAATTATCGATAGTCCATATCTCGGAAACTATAAGAGATAATGCAATTTGGCAACCGGCAATGTAATTAGCATGCCGAATATTACTTGGAATGTGAATTGGAACGAAATCGCCAATAGATAAGACCATTTTACAATTTGGGCCTAAGTTAGAAGCAGAGCCTAAGGTGTAAATTATCGATAGTCCATATCTCGGAAACTATAAGAAATAATGCAATTTGGAAACCGGCAATGTAATTAGCATGCCGAATATTACTTGGAATGTGAATTGGAACGAAATCGCCAATAGATAAGACCATTTTACAATTTGGGCCCAAGTTAGAAGCAGAGCCTAAGGTGTAAATTATCGATAGTCCATATCTCGGAAACTATAAGAGATAATGCAATTTGGCAACCGGCAATGTAATTAGCATGCCGAATATTACTTGGAATGTGAATTGGAACGAAATCGCCAATAGATAAGACCATTTTACAATTTGGGCCCAAGTTAGAAGCAGAGCCTAAGGTGTAAATTATCGATAGTCCATATCTCGGAAACTATAAGAAATAATGCAATTTGGCAACCGGCAATGTAATTAGCATGCCGAATATTACTTGGAATGTGAATTGGAACGAAATCGCCAATAGATAAGACCATTTTACAATTTGGGCCCAAGTTAGAAGCAGAGCCTAAGGTGTAAATTATCGATAGTCCATATCTCGGAAACTATAAGAGATAATGCAATTTGGCAACCGGCAATGTAATTAGCATGCCGAATATTACTTGGAATGTGAATTGGAACGAAATCGCCAATAGATAAGACCATTTTACAATTTGGGCCCAAGTTAGAAGCAGAGCCTAAGGTGTAAATTATCGATAGTCCATATCTCGGAAACTATAAGAGATAATGCAATTTGGCAACCGGCAATGTAATTAGCATGCCGAATATTACTTGGAGTGTGAATTGGAACGAAATCGCCAATAGGTAAGACCATTTTACAATTTGGGCCCAAGTTAGAAGCAGAGCCTAAGGTGTAAATTATCGATAGTCCATATCTCGGAAACTATAAGAGATAATGCAATTTGGCAACCGGCAATGTAATTAGCATGCCGAATATTACTTGGAATGTGAATTGGAACGAAATCGCCAATAGATAAGGCCATTTTACAATTTGGGCCCAAGTTAGAAGCAGAGCCTAAGGTGTAAATTATCGATAGTCCATATCTCGGAAACTATAAGAGATAATGCAATTTGGCAACCGGCAATGTAATTAGCATGCCGAATATTACTTGGAATGTGAATTGGAACGAAATCGCCAATAGATAAGACCATTTTACAATTTGGGCCCAAGTTAGAAGCAGAGCCTAAGGTGTAAATTATCGATAGTCCATATCTCGGAAACAATAAGAGATAATGCAATTTGGCAACCGGCAATGTAATTAGCATGCCGAATATTACTTGGAATGTGAATTGCAACGAAATCGCCAATAGATAAGACCATTTTACAATTTGGGCCCAAGTTAGAAGCAGAGCCTAAGGCGTAAATTATCGATAGTCCATATCTCGGAAACTATAAGAGATAATGCAATTTGGCAAACGGCAATGTAATTAGCATGCCGAATATTACTTGGAATGTGAATTGGAACAAAATCGCCAATAGATAAGACCATTTTACAATTTGGGCCCAAGTTAGAAGCAGAGCCTAAGGTGTAAATTATTGATAGTCCATATCTCGGAAACTATAAGAGATAATGCAATTTCGCAACCGGCAATGTAATTAGCATGCCGAATATCACTTGGAATTTGAATTGTAACGAAATCGCCAATAGATAAGACCATTTTACAATTTGGGCCCAAGTTAGAAGCAGAGCCTAAGGTGTAAATTATCGATAGTCCATATCTCGGAAACTATAAGAGATAATGCAATTTGGCAACCGGCAATGTAATTAGCATGCCGAATATTACTTGGAATGTGAATTGGAACGAAATCGCCAATAGGTAAGACCATTTTACAATTTGGGCCCAAGTTAGAAGCAGAGCCTAAGGTGTAAATTATCGATAGTCCATATCTCGGAAACTATAAGAGATAATGCAATTTGGCAACCGGCAATGTAATTAGCATGCCGAATATTACTTGGAATGTGAATTGGAACGAAATCGCCAATAGGTAAGACCATTTTACAATTTGGGCCCAAGTTAGAAGCAGAGCCTAAGGTGTAAATTATCGATAGTCCATATCTCGGAAACTATAAGAGATAATTCAATTTGGCAACCGGCAATGTAATTAGCATGCCGAATATTACTTGGAATGTGAATTGGAACGAAATCGCCAATAGATAAGACCATTTTACAATTTGGGCCCAAGTTAGAAGCAGAGCCTAAGGTGTAAATTATCGATAGTCCATATCTCGGAAACTATAAGAGATAATGCAATTTGGCAACCGGCAATGTAATTAGCATGCCGAATATTACTTGGAATGTGAATTGGAAGAAAATCGCCAATAGATAAGACCATTTTACAATTTGGGCCCAAGTTAGAAGCAGAGACTAAGGTGTAAATTATTGATAGCCCATATCTCGGAAACTATAAGAGATAATGCAATTGCGCAACCGGCAATGTAATTAGCATGCCGAATATCACTTGGAATGTGAATTGGGACGAAATAGCCAATAGATAAGACCATTTTACAATTTGGGCCCAAGTTAGAAGCAGAGCCTAAGGTGTAAATTATCGATAGTCCATATCTCGGAAACTATAAGAGATAATGCAATTTGGCAACCGGCAATGTAATTAGCATGCCGAATATTACTTGGAATGTGAATTGGAACGAAATCGCCAATAGATAAGACCATTTTACAATTTGGGCCCAAGTTAGAAGCAGAGCCTAAGGTGTAAATTATCGATAGTCCATATCTCGGAAACTATAAGAGATAATGCAATTTGGCAACCGGCAATGTAATTAGCATGCCGAATATTACTTGGAATGTGAATTGGAACGAAATCGCCAATAGATAAAACCATTTTACAATTTGAGCCCAAGTTAGAAGCAGAGCCTAAGGTGTAAATTATCGATAGTCCATATCTCGGAAACTATAAGAAATAATGCAATTTGGCAACCGGCAATGTAATTAGCATGCCGAATATTACTTGGAATGTGAATTGGAACGAAATCGCCAATAGATAAGACCATTTTACAATTTGGGCCCAAGTTAGAAGCAGAGCCTAAGGTGTAAATTATCGATAGTCCATATCTCGGAAACTATAAGAGATAATGCAATTTGGCAACCGGCAATGTAATTAGCATGCCGAATATTACCTGGAAAGTGAATTGGAACGAAATCGCCAATAGATAAGACCATTTTACAATTTGGGAGCAAGTTAGAAGCAGAGCCTAAGGTGAAATTATCGATAATCCATATCTCGGAAACTATAAGAGATAATGCAATTTGGCAACCGGCAATGTAATTAGCATGCCGAATATTACTTGGAATGTGAATTGGAACGAAATCGCCAATAGATAAGACCATTTTACAATTTGGGCCCAAGTTAGAAGCAGAGCCTAAGGTGTAAATTATCGATAGTCCATATCTCGGAAACTATAAGAGATAATGCAATTTGGCAACCGGCAATGTAATTAGCATGCCGAATATTACTTGGAATGTGAATTGGAAGAAAATCGCCAATAGATAAGACCATTTTACAATTTGGGCCCAAGTTAGAAGCAGAGCCTAAGGTGTAAATTATTGATAGCCCATATCTCGGAAACTATAAGAGATAATGCAATTTCGCAACCGGCAATGTAATTAGCATGCCGAATATCACTTGGAATGTGAATTGGGACGAAATAGCCAATAGATAAGACCATTTTACAATTTGGGCCCAAGTTAGAAGCAGAGCCTAAGGTGTAAATTATCGATAGTCCATATCTCGGAAACTATAAGAGATAATGCAATTTGGCAACCGGCAATGTAATTAGCATGCCGAATATTACTTGGAATGTGAATTGGAACGAAATCGCCAATAGATAAGACCATTTTACAATTTGGGCCCAAGTTAGAAGCAGAGCCTAAGGTGTAAATTATCGATAGTCCATATCTCGGAAACTATAAGAGATAATGCAATTTGGCAACCGGCAATGTAATTAGCATGCCGAATATTACTTGGAATGTGAATTGGAACGAAATCGCCAATAGATAAAACCATTTTACAATTTGAGCCCAAGTTAGAAGCAGAGCCTAAGGTGTAAATTATCGATAGTCCATATCTCGGAAACTATAAGAAATAATGCAATTTGGCAACCGGCAATGTAATTAGCATGCCGAATATTACTTGGAATGTGAATTGGAACGAAATCGCCAATAGATAAGACCATTTTACAATTTGGGCCCAAGTTAGAAGCAGAGCCTAAGGTGTAAATTATCGATAGTCCATATCTCGGAAACTATAAGAGATAATGCAATTTCGCAACCGGCAATGTAATTAGCATGCCGAATATTACTTGGAGTGTGAATTGGAACGAAATCGCCAATAGGTAAGACTATTTTACAATTTGGGCCCAAGTTAGAAGCAGAGCCTAAGGTGTAAATTATCGATAGTCCATATCTCGGAAACTATAAGAGATAATGCAATTTGGCAACCGGCAATGTAATTAGTATGCCGAATATTACTTGGAATGTGAATGGGAACGAAATTGCCAATAGATAAGACCATTTTACAATTTGGGCCCAAGTTAGAAGCAGAGCCTAAGGTGTAAATTATCGATAGTCCATATCTCGGAAACTATAAGAGATAATGCAATTTGGCAACCGGCAATGTAATTAGCATGCCGAATATTACTTGGAATGTGAATTGGAACGAAATCGCCAATAGATAAGACCATTTTACAGTTTGGGGCCAAGTTAGAAGCAGAACCTAAGGTTAAAAATAATCGATAGTCCATATCTCGGAAACTATAAGAGATAATGCAATTTGGCAACCGGCAATGTAATTAGCATGCCGAATATTACTTGGAATGTGAATTGGAACGAAATCGCCAATAGATAAGACCATTTTACAATTTGGGCCCAAATTAGAAGCAGAGCCTAAGGTGTAAATTATCGATAGTCCATATCTCGGAAACTATAAGAGATAATGCAACATGGCCACCGGCAATGTAATTAGCATGCCGAATATTACTTGGAATGTGAATTGGAACGAAATCGCCAATAGGTAAGACCATTTTACAATTTGGGCCCAAGTTAGAAGCAGAGCCTAAGGTGTAAATTATCGATAGTCCATATCTCGGAAACTATAAGAGATAATTCAATTTGGCAACCGGCAATGTAATTAGCATGCCGAATATTACTTGGAATGTGAATTGGAACGAAATCGCCAATAGATAAGACCATTTTACAATTATTTGGGCCCAAGTTAGAAGCAGAGATTAAGGTGTAAATTATCGATAGTCCATATCTCGGAAACTATAAGAGATAATGCAATTTGGCAACCGGCAGTGTAATTAGCATGCCGAATATTACTTGGAATGTGAATTGGAACGAAATCGCCAATAGATAAGACCATTTTACAATTTGGGCCCAAGTTAGAAGCAGAGCCTAAGGTGTAAATTATCGATAGTCCATATCTCGGAAACTATAAGAGATAATGCAATTTGGCAACCGGCAATGTAATTAGCATGCCGAATATTACTTGGAATGTGAATTGGAACGAAATCGCCAATAGATAAGACCATTTTACCATTTGGGCCCAAGTTAGAAGCAGAGCCTAAGGTGTAAATTATTGATAGTCCATATCTCGGAAACTATAAGAGATAATGCAATTTAGCAACCGGCAATGTAATTAGCATGCCGAATATTACTTGGAGTGTGAATTGGAACGAAATCGCCAATAGGTAAGGCCATTTTACAATTTGGGCCCAAGTTAGAAGCAGAGCCTAAGGTGTAAATTATCGATAGTCCATATCTCGGAAACTATAAGAGATAATGCAATTTGGCAACCGGCAATGTAATTAGCATGCCGAATATTACTTGGAATGTGAATTGGAACGAAATCGCCAATAGATAAGGCCATTTTACAATTTGGGCCCAAGTTAGAAGCAGAGCCTAAGGTGTAAATTATCGATAGTCCATATCTCGGAAACTATAAGAGATAATGCAATTTGGCAACCGGCAATGTAATTAGCATGCCGAATATTACTTGGAATGTGAATTGGAACGAAATCGCCAATAGATAAGACCATTTTACAATTTGGGCCCAAGTTAGAAGCAGAGCCTAAGGTGTAAATTATCGATAGTCCATATCTCGGAAACTATAAGAGATAATGCAATTTGGCAACCGGCAATGTAATTAGCATGCCGAATATTACTTGGAATGTGAATTGCAACGAAATCGCCAATAGATAAGACCATTTTACAATTTGGGCCCAAGTTAGAAGCAGAGCCTAAGGTGTAAATTATCGATAGTCCATATCTCGGAAACTATAAGAGATAATGCAATTTGGCAACCGGCAATGTAATTAGCATGCCGAAAATTACTTGGAATGTGAATTGGAACAAAATCGCCAATAGATAAGACCATTTTACAATTTGGGCCCAAGTTAGAAGCAGAGCCTAAGGTGTAAATTATTGATAGTCCATATCTCGGAAACTATAAGAGATAATGCAATTTCGCAACCGGCAATGTAATTAGCATGCCGAATATCACTTGGAATGTGAATTGGGACGAAATCGCCAATAGATAAGACCATTTTACAATTTGGGCCCAAGTTAGAAGCAGAGCCTAAGGTGTAAATTATCGATAGTCCATATCTCGGAAACTATAAGAGATAATGCAATTTGGCAACCGGCAATGTAATTAGCATGCCGAATATTACTTGGAATGTGAATTGTAACGAAATCGCCAATAGATAAGACCATTTTACAATTTGGGCCCAAGTTAGAAGCAGAGCCTAAGGTGTAAATTATCGATAGTCCATATCTCGGAAACTATAAGAGATAATGCAATTTGGCAACCGGCAATGTAATTAGCATGCCGAATATTACTTGGAATGTGAATTGGAACGAAATCGCCAATAGGTAAGACCATTTTACAATTTGGGCCCAAGTTAGAAGCAGAGCCTAAGGTGTAAATTATCGATAGTCCATATCTCGGAAACTATAAGAGATAATTCAATTTGGCAACCGGCAATGTAATTAGCATGCCGAATATTACTTGGAATGTGAATTGGAACGAAATCGCCAATAGATAAGACCATTTTACAATTTGGGCCCAAGTTAGAAGCAGAGCCTAAGGTGTAAATTATCGATAGTCCATATCTCGGAAACTATAAGAGATAATGCAATTTGGCAACCGGCAATGTAATTAGCATGCCGAATATTACTTGGAATGTGAATTGGAACGAAATCGCCAATAGATAAGACCATTTTACAATTTGGGCCCAAGTTAGAAGCAGAGCCTAAGGTGTAAATTATCGATAGTCCATATCTCGGAAACTATAAGAGATAATGCAATTTGGCAACCGGCAATGTAATTAGCATGCCGAATATTACTTGGAATGTGAATTGGAACAAAATCGCCAATAGATAAGACCATTTTACAATTTGGGCCCAAGTTAGAAGCAGAGCCTAAGGTGTAAATTATTGATAGTCCATATCTCGGAAACTATAAGAGATAATGCAATTTCGCAACCGGCAATGTAATTAGCATGCCGAATATCACTTGGAATGTGAATTGGGACGAAATCGCCAATAGATAAGACCATTTTACAATTTGGGCCCAAGTTAGAAGCAGAGCCTAAGGTGTAAATTATCGATAGTCCATATCTCGGAAACTATAAGAGAGAATGCAATTTGGCAAACGGCAATGTAATTAGCATGCCGAATATTACTTGGAATGTGAATTGTAACGAAATCGCCAATAGATAAGACCATTTTACAATTTGGGCCCAAGTTAGAAGCAGAGCCTAAGGTGTAAATTATCGATAGTCCATATCTCGGAAACTATAAGAGATAATGCAATTTGGCAACCGGCAATGTAATTAGCATGCCGAATATTACTTAGAATGTGAATTGGAACGAAATCGCCAATAGGTAAGACCATTTTACAATTTGGGCCCAAGTTAGAAGCAGAGCCTAAGGTGTAAATTATCGATAGTCCATATCTCGGAAACTATAAGAGATAATTCAATTTGGCAACCGGCAATGTAATTAGCATGCCGAATATTACATGGAATGTGAATTGGAACGAAATCGCCAATAGATAAGACCATTTTACAATTTGGGCCCAAGTTAGAAGCAGAGCCTAAGGTGTAAATTATCGATAGTCCATATCTCGGAAACTATAAGAGATAATGCAATTTGGCAACCGGCAATGTAATTAGCATGCCGAATATTACCTGGAATGTGAATTGCAACGAAATCGCCAATAGATAAGACCATTTTACAATTTGGGCCCAAGTTAGAAGCAGAGCCTAAGGTGTAAATTATCGATAGTCCATATCTCGGAAACTATAAGAGATAATGCAATTTGGCAACTGGCAATGTAATTAGCATGCCGAATATTACTTGGAATGTGAATTGGAACAAAATCGCCAATAGATAAGACCATTTTACAATTTGGGTCCAAGTTAGAAGCAGAGCCTAAGGTGTAAATTATTGATAGTCCATATCTCGGAAACTATAAGAGATAATGCAATTTCGCAACCGGCAATGTAATTAGCATGCCGAATATCACTTGGAATGTGAATTGGGACGAAATCGCCAATAGATAAGACCATATTACAATTTGGGCCCAAGTTAGAAGCAGAGCCTAAGGTGTAAATTATCGATAGTCCATATCTCGGAAACTATAAGAGATAATGCAATTTGGCAACCGGCAATGTAATTAGCATGCCGAATATTACTTGGAATGTGAATTGTAACGAAATCGCCAATAGATAAGACCATTTTACAATTTGGGCCCAAGTTAGAAGCAGAGCCTAAGGTGTAAATTATCGATAGTCCATATCTCGGAAACTATAAGAGATAATGCAATTTGGCAACCGGCAATGTAATTAGCATGCCGAATATTACTTGGAATGTGAATTGGAACGAAATCACCAATAGGTAAGACCATTTTACAATTTGGGCCCAAGTTAGAAGCAGAGCCTAAGGTGTAAATTATCGATAGTCCATATCTCGGAAACTATAAGAGATAATTCAATTTGGCAACCGGCAATGTAATTAGCATGCCGAATATTACTTGGAATGTGAATTGGAACGAAATCGCCAATAGATAAGACCATTTTACAATTTGGGCCCAAGTTAGAAGCAGAGCCTAAGGTGTAAATTATCGATAGTCCATATCTCGGAAACTATAAGAGATAATGCAATTTGGCAACCGGCAAAGTAATTAGCATGCCGAATATTACCTGGAATGTGAATTGGAACGAAATCGCCAATAGATAAGACCATTTTACAATTTGGGAGCAAGTTAGAAGCAGAGCCTAAGGTGTAAATTATCGATAGTCCATATCTCGGAAACTATAAGAGATAATGCAATTTGGCAACCGGCAATGTAATTAGCATGCCGAATATTACTTGGAATGTGAATTGGAACGAAATCGCCAATAGATAAGACCATTTTACAATTTGGGCCCAAGTTAGAAGCAGAGCCTATGGTGTAAATTATCGATAGTCCATATCTCGGAAACTATAAGAGATAATGCAATTTGGCAACCGGCAATGTAATTAGCATGCCGAATATTACTTGGAATGTGAATTGGAACGAAATCGCCAATAGATAAGACCATTTTACAATTTGGGCCCAAGTTAGAAGCAGAGCCTAAGGTGTAAATTATCGATAGTCCATATCTCGGAAACTATAAGAGATAATGCAATTTGGCAACCGGCAATGTAATTAGCATGCCGAATATTACTTGGAATGTGAATTGGAACGAATTCGCCAATAGATAAGACCATTTTACAATTTGGGCCCAAGTTAGAAGCAGAGCCTAAGGTGTAAATTATCGATAGTCCATATCTCGGAAACTATAAGAGATAATGCAATTTGGCAACCGGCAATGTAATTAGCATGCCGAATATTACTTGGAATGTGAATTGGAACGAAATCGCCAATAGATAAGACCATTTTACAATTTGGGCCCAAGTTAGAAGCAGAGCCTAAGGTGTAAATTATCGATAGTCCATATCTCTGAAACTATAAGAGATAATGCAATTTCGCAACCGGCAATGTAACTAGCATGCCGAATATCACTTGGAATGTGAATTGGGACGAAATAGCCATTAGATAAGACCATTTTACAATTTGGGCCCAAGTTAGAAGCAGAGCCTAAGGTGTAAATTATCGATAGTCCATATCTCGGAAACTATAAGAGATAATGCAATTTGGCAACCGGCAATGTAATTAGCATGCCGAATATTACTTGGAATGTGAATTGGAACGAAATCGCCAATAGATAAGACCATTTTACAATTTGGGCCCAAGTTAGAAGCAGAGCCTAAGGTGTAAATTATCGATAGTCCATATCTCGGAAACTATAAGAGATAATGCAATTTGGCAACCGGCAATGTAATTAGCATGCCGAATATTACTTGGAATGTGAATTGGAACGAAATCGCCAATAGATAAGACCATTTTACAATTTGGGCCCAAGTTAGAAGCAGAGCCTAAGGTGTAAATTATCGATAGTCCATATCTCGGAAACTATAAGAAAGACCATTTTACAATTTGGGCCCAAGTTAGAAGCAGAGCCTAAGGTGTAAATTATCGATAGTCCATATCTCGGAAACTATAAGAGATAATGCAATTTGGCAACCGGCAATGTAATTAGCATGCCGAATATTACTTGGAATGTGAATTGGAACGAAATCGCCAATAGATAAGACCATTTTACAATTTGGGCCCAAGTTAGAAGCAGAGCCTAAGGTGTTAATTATCGATAGTCCATATCTCGGAAACTATAAGAGATAATGCAATTTGGCAACCGGCAATGTAATTAGCATGCCGAATATTACTTGGAATGTGAATTGGAACAAAATCGCCAATAGATAAGACCATTTTACAATTTGGGCCCAAGTTAGAGGCAGAGCCTAAGGTGTAAATTATTGATAGTCCATATCTCGGAAACTATAAGAGATAATGCAATTTCGCAACCGGCAATGTAATTAGCATGCCGAATATCACTTGGAATGTGAATTGTAACGAAATCGCCAATAGATAAGACCATTTTACAATTTGGGCCCAAGTTAGAAGCAGAGCCTAAGGTGTAAATTATCGATAGTCCATATCTCGGAAACTATAAGAGGTAATGCAATTTGGCAACCGGCAATGTAATTAGCATGCCGAATATTACTTGGAATGTGAATTGGAACGAAATCGCCAATAGGTAAGACCATTTTACAATTTGGGCCCAAGTTAGAAGCAGGGCCTAAGGTGTAAATTATCGATAGTCCATATCTCGGAAACTATAAGAGATAATGCAATTTGGCAACCGGCAATGTAATTAGCATGCCGAATATTACTTGGAATGTGAATTGGAACGAAATCGCCAATAGGTAAGACCATTTTACAATTTGGGCCCAAGTTAGAAGCAGAGCCTAAGGTGTAAATTATCGATAGTCCATATCTCGGAAACTATAAGAGATAATTCAATTTGGCAACCGGCAATGTAATTAGCATGCCGAATATTACTTGGAATGTGAATTGGAACGAAATCGCCAATAGATAAGACCATTTTACAATTTGGGCCCAAGTTAGAAGCAGAGCCTAAGGTGTAAATTATCGATAGTCCATATCTCGGAAACTATAAGAGATAATGCAATTTGGCAACCGGCAATGTAATTAGCATGCCGAATATTACCTGGAAAGTGAATTGGAACGAAATCGCCAATAGATAAGACCATTTTACAATTTGGGAGCAAGTTAGAAGCAGAGCCTAAGGTGAAATTATCGATAGTCCATATCTCGGAAACTATAAGAGATAATGCAATTTGGCAACCGGCAATGTAATTAGCATGCCGAATATTACTTGGAATGTGAATTGGAACGAAATCGCCAATAGATAAGACCATTTAACAATTTGGGCCCAAGTTAGAAGCAGAGCCTAAGGTGTAAATTATCGATAGTCCATATCTCGGAAACTATAAGAGATAATGCAATTTGGCAACCGGCAATGTAATTAGCATGCCGAATATTACTTGGAATGTGAATTGGAACAAAATCGCCAATAGATAAGACCATTTTACAATTTGGGCCCAAGTTAGAAGCAGAGCCTAAGGTGTAAATTATTGATAGTCCATATCTCGGAAACTATAAGAGATAATGCAATTTCGCAACCGGCAATGTAATTAGCATGCCGAATATCACTTGGAATGTGAATTGGGACGAAATAGCCAATAGATAAGACCATTTTACAATTTGGGCCCAAGTTAGAAGCAGAGCCTAAGGTGTAAATTATCGATAGTCCATATCTCGGAAACTATAAGAGATAATGCAATTTGGCAACCGGCAATGTAATTAGCATGCCGAATATTACTTGGAATGTGAATTGGAACGAAATCGCCAATAGATAAAACCATTTTACAATTTGGGCCCAAGTTAGAAGCAGAGCCTAAGGTGTAAATTATCGATAGTCCATATCTCGGAAACTATAAGAAATAATGCAATTTGGCAACCGGCAATGTAATTAGCATGCCGAATATTACTTGGAAAGTGAATTGGAACGAAATCGCCAATAGATAAGACCATTTTACAATTTGGGCCCAAGTTAGAAGCAGAGCCTAAGGTGTAAATTATCGATAGTCCATATCTCGGAAACTATAAGAGATAATGCAATTTCGCAACCGGCAATGTAATTAGCATGCCGAATATTACTTGGAGTGTGAATTGGAACGAAATCGCCAATAGGTAAGACCATTTTACAATTTGGGAACAAGTTAGAAGCAGAGCCTAAGGTGTAAATTATCGATAGTCCATATCTCGGAAACTATAAGAGATAATGCAACTTGGCCACCGGCAATGTAATTAGCATGCCGAATATTACTTGGAATGTGAATTGGAACGAAATCGCCAATAGGTAAGACCATTTTACAATTTGGGCCCAAGTTAGAAGCAGAGCCTAAGGTGTAAATTATCGATAGTCCATATCTCGGAAACTATAAGAGATAATTCAATTTGGTAACCGGCAATGTAATTAGCATGCCGAATATTACTTGGAATGTGAATTGGAACGAAATCGCCAATAGATAAGACCATTTTACAATTTGGGCCCAATTTAGAAGCAGAGCCTAAGGTGTAAATTATCGATAGTCCATATCTCGGAAACTATAAGAGATAATGCAATTAGGTTCGTCCATCGATCGATGGACGAACCTGGCAATGTAATTAGCATGCCGAATATTACTTGGAATGTGAATTGGAACGAAATCGCCAATAGATAAGACCATTTTACAATTTGGGCCCAAGTTAGAAGCAGAGCCTAAGGTGTAAATTATTGATAGTCCATATCTCGGAAACTATAAGAGATAATGCAATTTCGCAACCGGCAATGTAATTAGCATGCCGAATATCACTTGGAATGTGAATTGGGCGAAATTGCCAATAGATAAGACCATTTTAAATTTGGGCCCAAGTTAGAAGCAGAGCCTAAGGTGTAAATTATCGATAGTCCATATCTCGGAAACTATAAGAGATAATACAATTTGGCAACCGGCAATGTAATTAGCATGCCGAATATTACTTGGAATGTGAATTGGAACGATATCGCCAATAGATAAGACCATTTTACAATTTGGGCCCAAGATAGAAGCAGAGCCTAAGGTGTAAATTATTGATAGTCCACATCTCGGAAACTATAAGAGATAATGCAATTTCGCAACCGGCAATGTAATTAGCATGCCGAATATTACTTGGAGTGTGAATTGGAACGAAATCGCCAATAGGTAAGACCATTTTACAATTTGGGCCCAAGTTAGAAGCAGAGCCTAAGGTGTAAATTATCGATAGTCCATATCTCGGAAACTATAAGAGATAATGCAATTTGGCAACCGGCAATGTAATTAGCATGCCGAATATTACTTGGAATGTGAATTGGAACGAAATCGTTAATAGATAAGACCATTTTACAATTTGGGCCCAAGTTAGAAGCAGAGCCTAAGGTGTAAATTATCGATAGTCCATATCTCGGAAACTATAAGAGATAATGCAATTTGGCAACCGGCAATGTAATTAGCATGCCGAATATTACTTGGAATGTGAATTGGAACGAAATCGCCAATAGATAAGACCATTTTACAATTTGGGCCCAAGTTAGAAGCAGAGCCTAAGGTGTAAATTATTGATAGTCTATATCTCGGAAACTATAAGAGATAATGCAATTTCGCAACCGGCAATGTAATTAGCATGCCGAATATCACTTGGAATGTGAATTGGGACGAAATCGCCAATAGATAAGACCATTTTACAATTTGGGCCCAAGTTAGAAGCAGAGCCTAAGGTGTAAATTATCGATAGTCCATATCTCGGAAACTATAAGAGATAATGCAATTTGGCAACCGGCAATGTAATTAGCATGCCGAATATTACTTGGAATGTGAATTGGAACGAAATCGCCAATAGATAAGACCATTTTACAATTTGGGCCTAAGTTAGAAGCAGAGCCTAAGGTGTAAATTATCGATAGTCCATATCTCGGAAACAATAAGAGATAATGCAATTTGGCAACCGGCAATGTAATTAGCATGCCGAATATTACTTGGAATGTGAATTGGAACGAAATCGCCAATAGATAAGACCATTTTACAATTTGGGCCCAAGTTAGAAGCAGAGCCTAAGGTGTAAATTATTGATAGTCCATATCTCGGAAACTATAAGAGATAATGCAATTTCGCAACCGGCAATGTAATTAGCATGCCGAATATTACTTGGAGTGTGAATTGGAACGAAATCGCCAATAGGTAAGACCATTTTGCAATTTGGGCCCAAGTTAGAAGCAGAGCCTAAGGTGTAAATTATCGATAGTCCATATCTCGGAAACTATAAGAGATAATGCAATTTGGCAACCGGCAATGTAATTAGCATGCCGAATATTACTTGGAATGTGAATTGGAACGAAATCGCCAATAGATAAGGCCATTTTACAATTTGGGCCCAAGTTAGAAGCAGAGCCTAAGGTGTAAATTATCGATAGTCCATATCTCGGAAACTATAAGAGATAATGCAATTTGGCAAACGGCAATGTAATTAGCATGCCGAATATTACTTGGAATGTGAATTGGAACTAAATCGCCAATAGATAAGACCATTTTACAATTTGGGCCCAAGTTAGAAGCAGAGCCTAAGGTGTAAATTATCGATAGTCCATATCTCGGAAACTATAAGAGATAATGCAATTTGGCAACCGGCAATGTAATTAGCATGCCGAATATTACTTGGAATGTGAATTGCAACGAAATCGCCAATAGATAAGACCATTTTACAATTTGGGCCCAAGTTAGAAGCAGAGCCTAAGGTGTAAATTATCGATAGTCCATATCTCGGAAACTATAAGAGATAATGCAATTTGGCAACCGGCAATGTAATTAGCATGCCGAATATTACTTGGAATGTGAATTGGAACAAAATCGCCAATAGATTAGACCATTTTACAATTTGGGCCCAAGTTAGAAGCAGAGCCTAAGGTGTAAATTATTGATAGTCCATATCTCGGAAACTATAAGAGATAATGCAATTTCGCAACCGGCAATGTAATTAGCATGCCGAATATCACTTGGAATGTGAATAGGGACGAAATCGCCAATAGATAAGACCATTTTACAATTTGGGCCCAAGTTAGAAGCAGAGCCTAAGGTGTAAATTATCGATAGTCCATATCTCGTAAACTATAAGAGATAATGCAATTTGGCAACCGGCAATGTAATTAGCATGCCGAATATTACTTGGAATGTGAATTGTAACGAAATCGCCAATAGATAAGACCATTTTACAATTTGGGCCCAAGTTAGAAGCAGAGCCTAAGGTGTAAATTATCGATAGTCCATATCTCGGAAACTATAAGAGATAATGCAATTTGACAACCGGCAATGTAATTAGCATGCCGAATATTACTTGGAATGTGAATTGGAACGAAATCGCCAATAGGTAAGACCATTTTACAATTTGGGCCCAAGTTAGAAGCAGAGCTTAAGGTGTAAATTATCGATAGTCCATATCTCGGAAACTATAAGAGATAATGCAATTTGGCAACCGGCAATGTAATTAGCATGCCGAATATTACTTGGAATGTGAATTGGAACGAAATCGCCAATAGATAAGACCATTTTACAATTTGGGAGCAAGTTAGAAGCAGAGCCTAAGGTGAAATTATCGATAGTCCATATCTCGGAAACTATAAGAGATAATGCAATTTGGCAACCGGCAATGTAATTAGCATGCCGAATATTGCTTGGAATGTGAATTGGAACGAAATCGCCAATAGATAAGACCATTTAACAATTTGGGCCCAAGTTAGAAGCAGAGCCTAAGGTGTAAATTATCGATAGTCCATATCTCGGAAACTATAAGAGATAATGCAATTTGGCAACCGGCAATGTAATTAGCATGCCGAATATTACTTGGAATGTGAATTGGAACAAAATCGCCAATAGATAAGACCATTTTACAATTTGGGCCCAAGTTAGAAGCAGAGCCTAAGGTGTAAATTATTGATAGTCCATATCTCGGAAACTATAAGAGATAATGCAATTTCGCAACCGGCAATGTAATTAGCATGCCGAATATCACTTGGAATGTGAATTGGGACGAAATAGCCAATAGATAAGACCATTTTACAATTTGGGCCCAAGTTAGAAGCAGAGCCTAAGGTGTAAATTATCGATAGTCCATATCTCGGAAACTATAAGAGATAATGCAATTTGGCAAACGGCAATGTAATTAGCATGCCGAATATTACTTGGAATGTGAATTGGAACGAAATCGCCAATAGATAAGACCATTTTACAATTTGGGCCCAAGTTAGAAGCAGAGCCTAAGGTGTAAATTATCGATAGTCCATATCTCGGAAACTATAAGAAATAATGCAATTTGGCAACCGGCAATGTAATTAGCATGCCGAATATTACTTGGAAAGTGAATTGGAACGAAATCGCCAATAGATAAGACCATTTTACAATTTGGGCCCAAGTTAGAAGCAGAGCCTAAGGTGTAAATTATCGATAGTCCATATCTCGGAAACTATAAGAGATAATGCAATTTCGCAACCGGCAATGTAATTAGCATGCCGAATATTACTTGGAGTGTGAATTGGAACGAAATCGCCAATAGGTAAGACCATTTTACAATTTGGGCCCAAGTTAGAAGCAGAGCCTAAGGTGTAAATTATCGATAGTCCATATCTCGGAAACTATAAGAGATAATGCAACTTGGCCACCGGCAATGTAATTAGCATGCCGAATATTACTTGGAATGTGAATTGGAACGAAATCGCCAATAGGTAAGACCATTTTACAATTTGGGCCCAAGTTAGAAGCAGAGCCTAAGGTGTAAATTATCGATAGTCCATATCTCGGAAACTATAAGAGATAATTCAATTTGGCAACCGGCAATGTAATTAGCATGCCGAATATTACTTGGAATGTGAATTGGAACGAAATCGCCAATAGATAAGACCATTTTACAATTTGGGCCCAATTTAGAAGCAGAGCCTAAGGTGTAAATTATCGATAGTCCATATCTCGGAAACTATAAGAGATAATGCAATTTGGCAACCGGCAATGTAATTAGCATGCCGAATATTACTTGGAATGTGAATTGGAACGAAATCGCCAATAGATAAGACCATTTTACAATTTGGGCCCAACTTAGAAGCAGAGCCTAAGGTGTAAATTATCGATAGTCCATATCTCGGAAACTATAAGAGATAATGCAATTTGGTAACCGGCAATGTAATTAGCATGCCGAATATTACTTGGAATGTGAATTGGAACGAAATCGCCAATAGATAAGACCATTTTACAATTTGGGCCCAAGTTAGAAGCAGAGCCTAAGGTGTAAATTATTGATAGTCCATATCTCGGAAACTATAAGAGATAATGCAATTTCGCAACCGGCAATGTAATTAGCATGCCGAATATCACTTGGAATGTGAATTGGGCGAAATTGCCAACAGATAAGACCATTTTAAATTTGGGCCCAAGTTAGAAGCAGAGCCTAAGGTGTAAATTATCGATAGTCCATATCTCGGAAACTATAAGAGATAATGCAATTTGGCAACCGGCAATGTAATTAGCATGCCGAATATTACTTGGAATGTGAATTGGAACGATATCGCCAATAGATAAGACCATTTTACAATTTGGGCCCAAGATAGAAGCAGAGCCTAAGGTGTAAATTATTGATAGTCCACATCTCGGAAACTATAAGAGATAATGCAATTTCGCAACCGGCAATGTAATTAGCATGCCGAATATTACTTGGAGTGTGAATTGGAACGAAATCGCCAATAGGTAAGACCATTTTACAATTTGGGCCCAAGTTAGAAGCAGAGCCAAAGGTGTAAATTATCGATAGTCCATATCTCGGAAACTATAAGAGATAATGCAATTTGGCAACCGGCAATGTAATTAGCATGCCGAATATTACTTGGAATGTGAATTGGAACGAAATCGTTAATAGATAAGACCATTTTACAATTTGGGCCCAAGTTAGAAGCAGAGCCTAAGGTGTAAATTATCGATAGTCCATATCTCGGAAACTATAAGAGATAATGCAATTTGGCAACCGGCAATGTAATTAGCATGCCGAATATTACTTGGAATGTGAATTGGAACGAAATCGCCAATAGATAAGACCATTTTACAATTTGGGCCCAAGTTAGAAGCAGAGCCTAAGGTGTAAATTATTGATAGTCTATATCTCGGAAACTATAAGAGATAATGCAATTTCGCAACCGGCAATGTAATTAGCATGCCGAATATCACTTGGAATGTGAATTGGGACGAAATCGCCAATAGATAAGACCATTTTACAATTTGGGCCCAAGTTAGAAGCAGAGCCTAAGGTGTAAATTATCGATAGTCCATATCTCGGAAACTATAAGAGATAATGCAATTTGGCAACCGGCAATGTAATTAGCATGCCGAATATTACTTGGAATGTGAATTGGAACGAAATCGCCAATAGATAAGACCATTTTACAATTTGGGCCCAAGTTAGAAGCAGAGCCTAAGGTGTAAATTATCGATAGTCCATATCTCGGAAACTATAAGAGATAATGCAATTTGGCAACCGGCAATGTAATTAGCATGCCGAATATTACTTGGAATGTGAATTGGAACGAAATCGCCAATAGATAAGACCATTTTACAATTTGGGCCCAAGTTAGAAGCAGAGCCTAAGGTGTAAATTATTGATAGTCCATATCTCGGAAACTATAAGAGATAATGCAATTTCGCAACCGGCAATGTAATTAGCATGCCGAATATTACTTGGAGTGTGAATTAGAACGAAATCGCCAATAGGTAAGACCATTTTGCAATTTGGGCCCAAGTTAGAAGCAGAGCCTAAGGTGTAAATTATCGATAGTCCATATCTCGGAAACTATAAGAGATAATGCAATTTGGCAACCGGCAATGCAATTAGCATGCCGAATATTACTTGGAATGTGAATTGGAACGAAATCGCCAATAGATAAGGCCATTTTACAATTTGGGCCCAAGTTAGAAGCAGAGCCTAAGGTGTAAATTATCGATAGTCCATATCTCGGAAACTATAAGAGATAATGCAATTTGGCAAACGGCAATGTAATTAGCATGCCGAATATTACTTGGAATGTGAATTGGAACGAAATCGCCAATAGATAAGACCATTTTACAATTTGGGCCCAAGTTAGAAGCAGAGCCTAAGGTGTAAATTATCGATAGTCCATATCTCGGAAACTATAAGAGATAATGCAATTTGGCAACCGGCAATGTAATTAGCATGCCGAATATTACTTGGAATGTGAATTGCAACGAAATCGCCAATAGATAAGACCATTTTACAATTTGGGCCCAAGTTAGAAGCAGAGCCTAAGGTGTAAATTATCGATAGTCCATATCTCGGAAACTATAAGAGATAATGCAATTTGGCAACCGGCAATGTAATTAGCATGCCGAATATTACTTGGAATGTGAATTGGAACAAAATCGCCAATAGATTAGACCATTTTACAATTTGGGCCCAAGTTAGAAGCAGAGCCTAAGGTGTAAATTATTGATAGTCCATATCTCGGAAACTATAAGAGATAATGCAATTTTGCAACCGGCAATGTAATTAGCATGCCGAATATCACTTGGAATGTGAATAGGGACGAAATCGCCAATAGATAAGACCATTTTACAATTTGGGCCCAAGTTAGAAGCAGAGCCTAAGGTGTAAATTATCGATAGTCCATATCTCGGAAACTATAAGAGATAATGCAATTTGGCAACCGGCAATGTAATTAGCATGCCGAATATTACTTGGAATGTGAATTGTAACGAAATCGCCAATAGATAAGACCATTTTACAATTTGGGCCCAAGTTAGAAGCAGAGCCTAAGGTGTAAATTATCGATAGTCCATATCTCGGAAACTATAAGAGATAATGCAATTTCGCAACCGGCAATGTAATTAGCATGCCGAATATCACTTGGAATGTGAATAGGGACGAAATCGCCAATAGATAAGACCATTTTACAATTTGGGCCCAAGTTAGAAGCAGAGCCTAAGGTGTAAATTATCGATAGTCCATATCTCGTAAACTATAAGAGATAATGCAATTTGGCAACCGGCAATGTAATTAGCATGCCGAATATTACTTGGAATGTGAATTGTAACGAAATCGCCAATAGATAAGACCATTTTACAATTTGGGCCCAAGTTAGAAGCAGAGCCTAAGGTGTAAATTATCGATAGTCCATATCTCGGAAACTATAAGAGATAATGCAATTTGGCAACCGGCAATGTAATTAGCATGCCGAATATTACTTGGAATGTGAATTGGAACGAAATCGCCAATAGGTAAGACCATTTTACAATTTGGGCCCAAGTTAGAAGCAGAGCTTAAGGTGTAAATTATCGATAGTCCATATCTCGGAAACTATAAGAGATAATGCAATTTGGCAACCGGCAATGTAATTAGCATGCCGAATATTACTTGGAATGTGAATTGGAACGAAATCGCCAATAGATAAGACCATTTTACAATTTGGGAGCAAGTTAGAAGCAGAGCCTAAGGTGAAATTATCGATAGTCCATATCTCGGAAACTATAAGAGATAATGCAATTTGGCAACCGGCAATGTAATTAGCATGCCGAATATTGCTTGGAATGTGAATTGGAACGAAATCGCCAATAGATAAGACCATTTAACAATTTGGGCCCAAGTTAGAAGCAGAGCCTAAGGTGTAAATTATCGATAGTCCATATCTCGGAAACTATAAGAGATAATGCAATTTGGCAACCGGCAATGTAATTAGCATGCCGAATATTACTTGGAATGTGAATTGGAACAAAATCGCCAATAGATAAGACCATTTTACAATTTGGGCCCAAGTTAGAAGCAGAGCCTAAGGTGTAAATTATTGATAGTCCATATCTCGGAAACTATAAGAGATAATGCAATTTCGCAACCGGCAATGTAATTAGCATGCCGAATATCACTTGGAATGTGAATTGGGACGAAATAGCCAATAGATAAGACCATTTTACAATTTGGGCCCAAGTTAGAAGCAGAGCCTAAGGTGTAAATTATCGATAGTCCATATCTCGGAAACTATAAGAGATAATGCAATTTGGCAAACGGCAATGTAATTAGCATGCCGAATATTACTTGGAATGTGAATTGGAACGAAATCGCCAATAGATAAGACCATTTTACAATTTGGGCCCAAGTTAGAAGCAGAGCCTAAGGTGTAAATTATCGATAGTCCATATCTCGGAAACTATAAGAAATAATGCAATTTGGCAACCGGCAATGTAATTAGCATGCCGAATATTACTTGGAAAGTGAATTGGAACGAAATCGCCAATAGATAAGACCATTTTACAATTTGGGCCCAAGTTAGAAGCAGAGCCTAAGGTGTAAATTATCGATAGTCCATATCTCGGAAACTATAAGAGATAATGCAATTTCGCAACCGGCAATGTAATTAGCATGCCGAATATTACTTGGAGTGTGAATTGGAACGAAATCGCCAATAGGTAAGACCATTTTACAATTTGGGCCCAAGTTAGAAGCAGAGCCTAAGGTGTAAATTATCGATAGTCCATATCTCGGAAACTATAAGAGATAATGCAACTTGGCCACCGGCAATGTAATTAGCATGCCGAATATTACTTGGAATGTGAATTGGAACGAAATCGCCAATAGGTAAGACCATTTTACAATTTGGGCCCAAGTTAGAAGCAGAGCCTAAGGTGTAAATTATCGATAGTCCATATCTCGGAAACTATAAGAGATAATTCAATTTGGCAACCGGCAATGTAATTAGCATGCCGAATATTACTTGGAATGTGAATTGGAACGAAATCGCCAATAGATAAGACCATTTTACAATTTGGGCCCAATTTAGAAGCAGAGCCTAAGGTGTAAATTATCGATAGTCCATATCTCGGAAACTATAAGAGATAATGCAATTTGGCAACCGGCAATGTAATTAGCATGCCGAATATTACTTGGAATGTGAATTGGAACGAAATCGCCAATAGATAAGACCATTTTACAATTTGGGCCCAACTTAGAAGCAGAGCCTAAGGTGTAAATTATCGATAGTCCATATCTCGGAAACTATAAGAGATAATGCAATTTGGTAACCGGCAATGTAATTAGCATGCCGAATATTACTTGGAATGTGAATTGGAACGAAATCGCCAATAGATAAGACCATTTTACAATTTGGGCCCAAGTTAGAAGCAGAGCCTAAGGTGTAAATTATTGATAGTCCATATCTCGGAAACTATAAGAGATAATGCAATTTCACAACCGGCAATGTAATTAGCATGCCGAATATCACTTGGAATGTGAATTGGGCGAAATTGCCAATAGATAAGACCATTTTAAATTTGGGCCCAAGTTAGAAGCAGAGCCTAAGGTGTAAATTATCGATAGTCCATATCTCGGAAACTATAAGAGATAATGCAATTTGGCAACCGGCAATGTAATTAGCATGCCGAATATTACTTGGAATGTGAATTGGAACGATATCGCCAATAGATAAGACCATTTTACAATTTGGGCCCAAGATAGAAGCAGAGCCTAAGGTGTAAATTATTGATAGTCCACATCTCGGAAACTATAAGAGATAATGCAATTTCGCAACCGGCAATGTAATTAGCATGCCGAATATTACTTGGAGTGTGAATTGGAACGAAATCGCCAATAGGTAAGACCATTTTACAATTTGGGCCCAAGTTAGAAGCAGAGCCAAAGGTGTAAATTATCGATAGTCCATATCTCGGAAACTATAAGAGATAATGCAATTTGGCAACCGGCAATGTAATTAGCATGCCGAATATTACTTGGAATGTGAATTGGAACGAAATCGTTAATAGATAAGACCATTTTACAATTTGGGCCCAAGTTAGAAGCAGAGCCTAAGGTGTAAATTATCGATAGTCCATATCTCGGAAACTATAAGAGATAATGCAATTTGGCAACCGGCAATGTAATTAGCATGCCGAATATTACTTGGAATGTGAATTGGAACGAAATCGCCAATAGATAAGACCATTTTACAATTTGGGCCCAAGTTAGAAGCAGAGCCTAAGGTGTAAATTATTGATAGTCTATATCTCGGAAACTATAAGAGATAATGCAATTTCGCAACCGGCAATGTAATTAGCATGCCGAATATCACTTGGAATGTGAATTGGGACGAAATCGCCAATAGATAAGACCATTTTACAATTTGGGCCCAAGTTAGAAGCAGAGCCTAAGGTGTAAATTATCGATAGTCCATATCTCGGAAACTATAAGAGATAATGCAATTTGGCAACCGGCAATGTAATTAGCATGCCGAATATTACTTGGAATGTGAATTGGAACGAAATCGCCAATAGATAAGACCATTTTACAATTTGGGCCCAAGTTAGAAGCAGAGCCTAAGGTGTAAATTATCGATAGTCCATATCTCGGAAACTATAAGAGATAATGCAATTTGGCAACCGGCAATGTAATTAGCATGCCGAATATTACTTGGAATGTGAATTGGAACGAAATCGCCAATAGATAAGACCATTTTACAATTTGGGCCCAAGTTAGAAGCAGAGCCTAAGGTGTAAATTATTGATAGTCCATATCTCGGAAACTATAAGAGATAATGCAATTTCGCAACCGGCAATGTAATTAGCATGCCGAATATTACTTGGAGTGTGAATTAGAACGAAATCGCCAATAGGTAAGACCATTTTGCAATTTGGGCCCAAGTTAGAAGCAGAGCCTAAGGTGTAAATTATCGATAGTCCATATCTCGGAAACTATAAGAGATAATGCAATTTGGCAAACGGCAATGTAATTAGCATGCCGAATATTACTTGGAATGTGAATTGGAACGAAATCGCCAATAGATAAGACCATTTTACAATTTGGGCCCAAGTTAGAAGCAGAGCCTAAGGTGTAAATTATCGATAGCCCATATCTCGGAAACTATAAGAGATAATGCAATTTGGCAACCGGCAATGTAATTAGCATGCCGAATATTACTTGGAATGTGAATTGCAACGAAATCGCCAATAGATAAGACCATTTTACAATTTGGGCCCAAGTTAGAAGCAGAGCCTAAGGTGTAAATTATCGATAGTCCATATCTCGGAAACTATAAGAGATAATGCAATTTGGCAACCGGCAATGTAATTAGCATGCCGAATATTACTTGGAATGTGAATTGGAACAAAATCGCCAATAGATTAGACCATTTTACAATTTGGGCCCAAGTTAGAAGCAGAGCCTAAGGTGTAAATTATTGATAGTCCATATCTCGGAAACTATAAGAGATAATGCAATTTTGCAACCGGCAATGTAATTAGCATGCCGAATATCACTTGGAATGTGAATAGGGACGAAATCGCCAATAGATAAGACCATTTTACAATTTGGGCCCAAGTTAGAAGCAGAGCCTAAGGTGTAAATTATCGATAGTCCATATCTCGGAAACTATAAGAGATAATGCAATTTGGCAACCGGCAATGTAATTAGCATGCCGAATATTACTTGGAATGTGAATTGTAACGAAATCGCCAATAGATAAGACCATTTTACAATTTGGGCCCAAGTTAGAAGCAGAGCCTAAGGTGTAAATTATCGATAGTCCATATCTCGGAAACTATAAGAGATAATGCAATTTGGCAACCGGCAATGTAATTAGCATGCCGAATATTACTTGGAATGTGAATTGGAACGAAATCGCCAATAGGTAAGACCATTTTACAATTTGGGCCCAAGTTAGAAGCAGAGCTTAAGGTGTAAATTATCGATAGTCCATATCTCGGAAACTATAAGAGATAATGCAATTTGGCAACCGGCAATGTAATTAGCATGCCGAATATTACTTGGAATGTGAATTGGAACGAAATCGCCAATAGATAAGACCATTTTACAATTTGGGCCCAAGTTAGAAGCAGAGCCTAAGGTGTAAATTATCGATAGTCCATATCTCGGAAACTATAAGAGATAATGCAATTTGGCAACCGGCAATGTAATTAGCATGCCGAATATTACCTGGAATGTGAATTGGAACGAAATCGCCAATAGATAAGACCATTTTACAATTTGGGAGCAAGTTAGAAGCAGAGCCTAAGGTGAAATTATCGATAGTCCATATCTCGGAAACTATAAGAGATAATGCAATTTGGCAACCGGCAATGTAATTAGCATGCCGAATATTACTTGGAATGTGAATTGGAACGAAATCGCCAATAGATAAGACCATTTTACAATTTGGGCCCAAGTTAGAAGCAGAGCCTAAGGTGTAAATTATCGATAGTCCATATCTCGGAAACTATAAGAGATAATGCAATTTGGCAACCGGCAATGTAATTAGCATGCCGAATATTACTTGGAATGTGAATTGCAACGAAATCGCCAATAGATAAGACCATTTTACAATTTGGGCCCAAGTTAGAAGCAGAGCCTAAGGTGTAAATTATCGATAGTCCATATCTCGGAAACTATAAGAGATAATGCAATTTGGCAACTGGCAATGTAATTAGCATGCCGAATATTACTTGGAATGTGAATTGGAACAAAATCGCCAATAGATAAGGCCATTTTACAATTTGGGCCCAAGGTAGAAGCAGAGCTTAAGGTGTAAATTATTGATAGTCCATATCTCGGAAACTATAAGAGATAATGCAATTTCGCAACCGGCAATGTAATTAGCATGCCGAATATCACTTGGAATGTGAATTGGGACGAAATCGCCAATAGATAAGACCATTTTACAATTTGGGCCCAAGTTAGAAGCAGAGCCTAAGGTGTAAATTATCGATAGTCCATATCTCGGAAACTATAAGAGATAATGCAATTTGGCAACCGGCAATGTAATTAGCATGCCGAATATTACTTGGAATGTGAATTGTAACGAAATCGCCAATAGATAAGACCATTTTACAATTTGGGCCCAAGTTAGAAGCAGAGCCTAAGGTGTAAATTATCGATAGTCCATATCTCGGAAACTATAAGAGATAATGCAATTTGGCAACCGGCAATGTAATTAGCATGCCGAATATTACTTGGAATGTGAATTGGAACGAAATCGCCAATAGGTAAGACCATTTTACAATTTGGGCCCAAGTTAGAAGCAGAGCCTAAGGTGTAAATTATCGATAGTCCATATCTCGGAAACTATAAGAGATAATTCAATTTGGCAACCGGCAATGTAATTAGCATGCCGAATATTACTTGGAATGTGAATTGGAACGAAATCGCCAATAGATAAGACCATTTTACAATTTGGGAGCAAGTTAGAAGCAGAGCCTAAGGTGTAAATTATCGATAGTCCATATCTCGGAAACTATAAGAGATAATGCAATTTGGCAACCGGCAATGTAATTAGCATGCCGAATATTACTTGGAATGTGAATTGGAACGAAATCGCCAATAGATAAGACCATTTTACAATTTGGGAGCAAGTTAGAAGCAGAGCCTAAGGTGTAAATTATCGATAGTCCATATCTCGGAAACTATAAGAGATAATTCAATTTGGCAACCGGCAATGTAATTAGCATGCCGAATATTACTTGGAATGTGAATTGGAACGAAATCGCCAATAGATAAGACCATTTTACAATTTGGGAGCAAGTTAGAAGCAGAGCCTAAGGTGTAAATTATCGATAGTCCATATCTCGGAAACTATAAGAGATAATGCAATTTGGCAACCGGCAATGTAATTAGCATGCCGAATATTACTTGGAATGTGAATTGGAACGAAATCGCCAATAGATAAGACCATTTTACAATTTGGGCCCAAGTTAGAAGCAGAGCCTAAGGTGTAAATTATCGATAGTCCATATCTCGGAAACTATAAGAGATAATGCAATTTGGCAACCGGCAATGTAATTAGCATGCCCAATATTACTTGGAATGTGAATTGGAACGAAATCGCCAATAGATAAGACCATTTTACAATTTGGGCCCAAGTTAGAAGCAGAGCCTAAGGTGTAAATTATCGATAGTCCATATCTCGGAAACTATAAGAGATAATGCTATTTGGCAACCGGCAATGTAATTAGCATGCCGAATATTACTTGGAATGTGAATTGGAACGAAATCGCCAATAGATAAGACCATTTTACAATTTGGGCCCAAGTTAGAAGCAGAGCCTAAGGTGTAAATTATCGATAGTCCATATCTCTGAAACTATAAGAGATAATGCAATTTCGCAACCGGCAATGTAATTAGCATGCCGAATATTACTTGGAATGTGAATTGGGACGAAATCGCCAATAGATAAGGCCATTTTACAATTTGGGCCCAAGTTAGAAGCAGAGCCTAAGGTGTAAATTATCGATAGTCCATATCTCGGAAACTATAAGAGATAATGCAATTTGGCAACCGGCAATGTAATTAGCATGCCGAATATTACTTGGAATGTGAATTGGAACGAAATCGCCAATAGATAAGACCATTTTACAGTTTGGGCCCAAGTAAGAAGCAGAGCCTAAGGTTAAAAATAATCGATAGTCCATATCTCGGAAACTATAAGAGATAATGCAATTTGGCAACCGGCAATGTAATTAGCATGCCGAATATTACTTGGAATGTGAATTGGAACGAAATCGCCAATAGATAAGACCATTTTACAATTTGGGCCCAAGTTAGAAGCAGAGCCTAAGGTGTAAATTATCGATAGTCCATATCTCGGAAACTATAAGAGATAATGCAATTTGGCAACCGGCAATGTAATTAGCATGCCGAATATTACTTGGAATGTGAATTGGAACGAAATCGCCAATAGGTAAGACCATTTTACAATTTGGGCCCAAGTTAGAAGCAGAGCCTAAGGTGTAAATTATCGATAGTCCATATCTCGGAAACTATATGAGATAATTCAATTTGGCAACCGGCAATGTAATTAGCATGCCGAATATTACTTGGAATGTGAATTGGAACGAAATCGCCAATAGATAAGACCATTTTACAATTTGGGCCCAAGTTAGAAGCAGAGCCTAAGGTGTAAATTATCGATAGTCCATATCTCGGAAACTATAAGAGATAATGCAATTTGGCAACCGGCAATGTAATTAGCATGCCGAATATTACTTGGAATGTGAATTGGAACGAAATCGCCAATAGATAAGACTATTTTACAATTTGGGAGCAAGTTAGAAGCAGAGCCTAAGGTGTAATTTATCGATAGTCCATATCTCGGAAACTATAAGAGATAATGCAATTTGGCAACCGGCAATGTAATTAGCATGCCGAATATTACTTGGAATGTGAATTGGAACGAAATCGCCAATAGATAAGACCATTTTACAATTTGGGCCCAAGTTAGAAGCAGAGCCTATGGTGTAAATTATCGATAGTCCATATCTCGGAAACTATAAGAGATAATGCAATTTGGCAACCGGCAATGTAATTAGAATGCCGAATATTACTTGGAATGTGAATTGGAACGAAATCGCCAATAGATAAGACCATTTTACAATTTGGGCCCAAGTTAGAAGCAGAGCCTAAGGTGTAAATTATCGATAGTCCATATCTCGGAAACTATAAGAGATAATGCAATTTGGCAACCGGCAATGTAATTAGCATGCCGAATATTACTTGGAATGTGAATTGGAACGAAATCGCCAATAGATAAGACCATTTTACAATTTGGGCCCAAGTTAGAAGCAGAGCCTAAGGAGTAAATTATCGATAGTCCATATCTCGGAAACTATAAGAGATAATGCAATTTGGCAACCGGCAATGTAGTTAGCATGCCGAATATTACTTGGAATGTGAATTGGAACGAAATCGCCAATAGGTAAAACCATTTTACAATTTGGGCCCAAGTTAGAAGCAGAGCCTAAGGTGTAAATTATCGATAGTCCATATCTCGGAAACTATAAGAGATAATTCAAATTGGCAACCGGCAATGTAATTAGCATGCCGAATATTACTTGGAATGTGAATTGGAACGAAATCGCCAATAGATAAGACCATTTTACAATTTGGGCCCAAGTTAGAAGCAGAGCCTAAGGTGTAAATTATCGATAGTCCATATCTTGGAAACTATAAGAGATAATGCAATTTGGCAACCGGCAATGTAATTAGCATGCCGAATATTACTTGGAATGTGAATTGGAACGAAATCGCCAATAGATAAGACCATTTTACAATTTGGGCCCAAGTTAGAAGCAGAGCCTAAGGTGTAAATTATCGATAGTCCATATCTCGGAAACTATAAGAGATAATGCGATTTGGCAACCGGCAATGTAATTAGCATGCCGAATATTACATGGAATGTGAATTGGAACGAAATCGCCAATAGATAAGACCATTTTACAATTTGGGCCCAAGTTAGAAGCAGAGCCTATGGTGTAAATTATCGATAGTCCATATCTCGGAAACTATAAGAGATAATGCAATTTGGCAACCGGCAATGTAATTAGCATGCCGAATATTACTTGGAATGTGAATTGGAACGAAATCGCCAATAGATAAGACCATTTTACAATTTGGGCCCATGTTAGAAGCAGAGCCTAAGGTGTAAATTATCGATAGTCCATATCTCGGAAACAATAAGAGATAATGCAATTTGGCAACCGGCAATGTAATTAGCATGCCGAATATTACTTGGAATGTGAATTGAAACGAAATCGCCAATAGATAAGACCATTTTACAATTTGGGCCCAAGTTAGAAGCAGAGCCTAAGGTGTAAATTATCGATAGTCCATATCTCGGAAACTATAAGAGATAATGCAATTTGGCAACCGGCAATGTAATTAGCATGCCGAATATTACTTGGAATGTGAATTGGAACGAAATTGCCAATAGATAAGACCATTTTACAATTTGGGCCCAAGTTAGAAGCAGAGCCTAAGGTGTAAATTATCGATAGTCCATATCTCTGAAACTATAAGAGATAATGCAATTTCGCAACCGGCAATGTAATTAGCATGTCGAATATTACTTGGAATGTGAATTGGGACGAAATCGCCAATAGATAAGGCCATTTTACAATTTGGGCCCAAGTTAGAAGCAGAGCCTAAAGTGTAAATTATCGATAGTCCATATCTCGGAAACTATAAGAGATATTGCAATTTGGCAACCGGCAATGTAATTAGCATGCCGAATATTACTTGGAATGTGAATTGGAACGAAATCGCCAATAGATAAGACCATTTTACAATTTGGGCCCAAGTTAGAAGCAGAGCCCAAGGTGTAAATTATCGATAGTCCATATCTCGGAAACTATAAGAGATAATGCAATTTGGCAACCGGCAATGTAATTAGCATGCCGAATATTACTTGGAATGTGAATTGGAACGAAATCGCCAATAGATAAGACCATTTTACAATTTGGGCCCAAGTTAGAAGCAGAGCCTAAGGTGTAAATTATCGATAGTCCATATCTCGGAAACTATAAGAGATAATGCAATTTGGCAACCGGCAATGTAATTAGCATGCCGAATATTACTTGGAATGTGAATTGGAACGAAATCGCCAATAGGTAAGACCATTTTACAATTTGGGCCCAAGTTAGAAGCAGAGCCTAAGGTGTAAATTATCGATAGTCCATATCTCGGAAACTATATGAGATAATTCAATTTGGCAACCGGCAATGTAATTAGCATGCCGAATATTACTTGGAATGTGAATTGGAACGAAATCGCCAATAGATAAGACCATTTTACAATTTGGGCCCAAGTTAGAAGCAGAGCCTAAGGTGTAAATTATCGATAGTCCATATCTCGGAAACTATAAGAGATAATGCAATTTGGCAACCGGCAATGTAATTAGCATGCCGAATATTACTTGGAATGTGAATTGGAACGAAATCGCCAATAGATAAGACTATTTTACAATTTGGGAGCAAGTTAGAAGCAGAGCCTAAGGTGTAATTTATCGATAGTCCATATCTCGGAAACTATAAGAGATAATGCAATTTGGCAACCGGCAATGTAATTAGCATGCCGAATATTACTTGGAATGTGAATTGGAACGAAATCGCCAATAGATAAGACCATTTTACAATTTGGGCCCAAGTTAGAAGCAGAGCCTATGGTGTAAATTATCGATAGTCCATATCTCGGAAACTATAAGAGATAATGCAATTTGGCAACCGGCAATGTAATTAGAATGCCGAATATTACTTGGAATGTGAATTGGAACGAAATCGCCAATAGATAAGACCATTTTACAATTTGGGCCCAAGTTAGAAGCAGAGCCTAAGGTGTAAATTATCGATAGTCCATATCTCGGAAACTATAAGAGATAATGCAATTTGGCAACCGGCAATGTAATTAGCATGCCGAATATTACTTGGAATGTGAATTGGAACGAAATCGCCAATAGATAAGACCATTTTACAATTTGGGCCCAAGTTAGAAGCAGAGCCTAAGGAGTAAATTATCGATAGTCCATATCTCGGAAACTATAAGAGATAATGCAATTTGGCAACCGGCAATGTAATTAGCATGCCGAATATTACTTGGAATGTGAATTGGAACGAAATCGCCAATAGGTAAAACCATTTTACAATTTGGGCCCAAGTTAGAAGCAGAGCCTAAGGTGTAAATTATCGATAGTCCATATCTCGGAAACTATAAGAGATAATTCAAATTGGCAACCGGCAATGTAATTAGCATGCCGAATATTACTTGGAATGTGAATTGGAACGAAATCGCCAATAGATAAGACCATTTTACAATTTGGGCCCAAGTTAGAAGCAGAGCCTAAGGTGTAAATTATCGATAGTCCATATCTTGGAAACTATAAGAGATAATGCAATTTGGCAACCGGCAATGTAATTAGCATGCCGAATATTACTTGGAATGTGAATTGGAACGAAATCGCCAATAGATAAGACCATTTTACAATTTGGGCCCAAGTTAGAAGCAGAGCCTAAGGTGTAAATTATCGATAGTCCATATCTCGGAAACTATAAGAGATAATGCGATTTGGCAACCGGCAATGTAATTAGCATGCCGAATATTACATGGAATGTGAATTGGAACGAAATCGCCAATAGATAAGACCATTTTACAATTTGGGCCCAAGTTAGAAGCAGAGCCTATGGTGTAAATTATCGATAGTCCATATCTCGGAAACTATAAGAGATAATGCAATTTGGCAACCGGCAATGTAATTAGCATGCCGAATATTACTTGGAATGTGAATTGGAACGAAATCGCCAATAGATAAGACCATTTTACAATTTGGGCCCATGTTAGAAGCAGAGCCTAAGGTGTAAATTATCGATAGTCCATATCTCGGAAACAATAAGAGATAATGCAATTTGGCAACCGGCAATGTAATTAGCATGCCGAATATTACTTGGAATGTGAATTGAAACGAAATCGCCAATAGATAAGACCATTTTACAATTTGGGCCCAAGTTAGAAGCAGAGCCTAAGGTGTAAATTATCGATAGTCCATATCTCGGAAACTATAAGAGATAATGCAATTTGGCAACCGGCAATGTAATTAGCATGCCGAATATTACTTGGAATGTGAATTGGAACGAAATTGCCAATAGATAAGACCATTTTACAATTTGGGCCCAAGTTAGAAGCAGAGCCTAAGGTGTAAATTATCGATAGTCCATATCTCTGAAACTATAAGAGATAATGCAATTTCGCAACCGGCAATGTAATTAGCATGTCGAATATTACTTGGAATGTGAATTGGGACGAAATCGCCAATAGATAAGGCCATTTTACAATTTGGGCCCAAGTTAGAAGCAGAGCCTAAAGTGTAAATTATCGATAGTCCATATCTCGGAAACTATAAGAGATATTGCAATTTGGCAACCGGCAATGTAATTAGCATGCCGAATATTACTTGGAATGTGAATTGGAACGAAATCGCCAATAGATAAGACCATTTTACAATTTGGGCCCAAGTTAGAAGCAGAGCCCAAGGTGTAAATTATCGATAGTCCATATCTCGGAAACTATAAGAGATAATGCAATTTGGCAACCGGCAATGTAATTAGCATGCCGAATATTACTTGGAATGTGAATTGGAACGAAATCGCCAATAGATAAGACCATTTTACAATTTGGGCCCAAGTTAGAAGCAGAGCCTAAGGTGTAAATTATCGATAGTCCATATCTCTGAAACTATAAGAGATAATGCAATTTGGTAACCGGCAATGTAATTAGCATGCCGAATATTACTTGGAAGGTGAATTGGGACGAAATCGCCAATAGATAAGGCCATTTTACAATTTGGGCCCAAGTTAGAAGCAGAGCCTAAGGTGTAAATTATCGATATTCCATATCTCGGAAACTATAAGAGATAATGCAATTTGGCAACCGGCAATGTAATTAGCATGCCGAATATTACTTGGAATGTGAATTGGAACGAAATCGCCAATAGATAAGACCATTTTACAATTTGGGCCCAAGTTAGAAGCAGAGCCTAAGGTGTAAATTATTGATAGTCCATATCTCGGAAACTATAAGAGATAATGCAATTTCGCAACCGGCAATGTAATTAGCATGCCGAATATTACTTGGAGTGTGAATTGGAACGAAATCGCCAATAGGTAAGACCATTTTACAATTTGGGCCCAAGTTAGAAGCAGAGCCTAAGGTGTAAATTATCGATAGTCCATATCTCGGAAACTATAAGAGATAATGCAATTTGGCAACCGGCAATGTAATTAGCATGCCGAATATTACTTGGAATGTGAATTGGAACGAAATCGCCAATAGATAAGGCCATTTTACAATTTGGGCCCAAGTTAGAAGCAGAGCCTAAGGTGTAAATTATCGATAGTCCATATCTCGGAAACTATAAGAGATAATGCAATTTGGCAACCGGCAATGTAATTAGCATGCCGAATATTACTTGGAATGTGAATTGGAACGAAATCGCCAATAGATAAGACCATTTTACAATTTGGGCCCAAGTTAGAAGCAGAGCCTAAGGTGTAAATTATCGATAGTCCATATCTCGGAAACTATAAGAGATAATGCAATTTGGCAACCGGCAATGTAATTAGCATGCCGAATATCACTTGGAATGTGAATTGGAACGAAATCGCCAATAGATAACACCATTTTACAATTTGGGCCCAAGTTAGAAGCAGAGCCTAAGGTGTAAATTATCGATAGTCCATATCTCGGAAACTATAAGAGATAATGCAATTTGGCAACCGGCAATGTAATTAGCATGCCGAATATTACTTGGAATGTGAATTGCAACGAAATCGCCAATAGATAAGACCATTTTACAATTTGGGCCCAAGTTAGAAGCAGAGCCTAAGGTGTAAATTATCGATAGTCCATATCTCGGAAACTATAAGAGATAATGCAATTTGGCAACCGGCAATGTAATTAGCATGCCGAATATTACTTGGAATGTGAATTGGAACAAAATCGCCAATAGATAAGACCATTTTACAATTTGGGCCCAAGTTAGAAGCAGAGCCTAAGGTGTAAATTATTGATAGTCCATATCTCGGAAACTATAAGAGATAATGCAATTTCGCAACCGGCAATGTAATTAGCATGCCGTATATCACTTGGAATGTGAATTGGGACGAAATCGCCAATAGATAAGACCATTTTACAATTTGGGTCCAAGTTAGAAGCAGAGCCTATGGTGTAAATTATCGATACTCCATATCTCGGAAACTATAAGAGATAATGCAATTTGGCAACCGGCAATGTAATTAGCATGCCGAATATTACTTGGAATGTGAATTGGAACGAAATCGCCAATAGATAAGACCATTTTACAATTTGGGCCCAAGTTAGAAGCAGAGCCTAAGGTGTAAATTATCGATAGTCCATATCTCTGAAACTATAAGAGATAATGCAATTTGGTAACCGGCAATGTAATTAGCATGCCGAATATTACTTGGAATGTGAATTGGGACGAAATCGCCAATAGATAAGGCCATTTTACAATTTGGGCCCAAGTTAGAAGCAGAGCCTAAGGTGTAAATTATCGATAGTCCATATCTCGGAAACTATAAGAGATAATGCAATTTGGCAACCGGCAATGTAATTAGCATGCCGAATATTACTTGGAATGTGAATTGGAACGAAATCGCCAATAGATAAGACCATTTTACAATTTGGGCCCAAGTTAGAAGCAGAGCCTAAGGTGTAAATTATTGATAGTCCATATCTCGGAAACTATAAGAGATAATGCAATTTCGCAACCGGCAATGTAATTAGCATGCCGAATATTACTTGGAGTGTGAATTGGAACGAAATCGCCAATAGATAAGACCATTTTACAATTTGAGCCCAAGTTAGAAGCAGAGCCTAAGGTGTAAATTATCGATAGTCCATATCTCGGAAACTATAAGAGATAATGCAATTTGGCAACCGGCAATGTAATTAGCATGCCGAATATTACTTGGATTGTGAATTGGAACGAAATCGCCAATAGATAAGACCATTTTACAATTTGGGCCCAAGTTAGAAGCAGAGCCTAAGGTGTAAATTATTGATAGTCCATATCTCGGAAACTATAAGAGATAATGCAATTTCGCAACCGGCAATGTAATTAGCATGCCGAATATTACTTGGAGTGTGAATTGGAACGAAATCGCCAATAGGTAAGACCATTTTACAATTTGGGCCCAAGTTAGAAGCAGAGCCTAAGGTGTAATTTATCGATAGTCCATATCTCGGAAACTATAAGAGATAATGCAATTTGGCAACCGGCAATGTAATTAGCATGCCGAATATTACTTGGAATGTGAATTGGAACGAAATCGCCAATAGATAAGACCATTTTACAATTTGGGTCCAAGTTAGAAGAAGAGCCTATGGTGTAAATTATCGATAGTCCATATCTCGGAAACTATAAGAGATAATGCAATTTGGCAACCGGCAATGTAATTAGCATGCCGAATATTACTTGGAATGTGAATTGGAACGAAATCGCCAATAGATAAGACCATTTTACAATTTGGGCCCAAGTTAGAAGCAGAGCCTAAGGTGTAAATTATCGATAGTCCATATCTCGGAAACTATAAGAGATAATGCAATTTGGCAACCGGCAATGTAATTAGCATGCCGAATATTACTTGGAATGTGAATTGGAACGAAATCGCCAATAGATAATACCATTTTACAATTTGGGCCCAAGTTAGAAGCAGAGCCTAAGGTGTAAATTATTGATAGTCCATATCTCGGAAACTATAAGAGATAATGCAATTTCGCAACCGGCAATGTAATTAGCATGCCGAATATTACTTGGAGTGTGAATTGGAACGAAATCGCCAATAGGTAAGACCATTTTACAATTTGGGCCCAAGTTAGAAGCAGAGCCTAAGGTGTAAATTATCGATAGTCATATCTCGGAAACTATAAGAGATAATGCAATTTGGCAACCGGCAATGTAATTAGCATGCCGAATATTACTTGGAATGTGAATTGGAACGAAATCGCCAATAGATAAGACCATTTTACAATTTGGGCCCAAGTTAGAAGCAGAGCCTAAGGTGTAAATTATCGATAGTCCATATCTCGGAAACTATAAGAGATAATGCAATTTGGCAACCGGCAATGTAATTAGCATGCCGAATATTACTTGGAATGTGAATTGGAACGAAATCGCCAATAGATAAGACCATTTTACAATTTGGGCCCAAGTTAGAAGCAGAGCCTAAGGTGTAAATTATCGATAGTCCATATCTCTGAAACTATAAGAGATAATGCAATTTGGTAACCGGCAATGTAATTAGCATGCCGAATATTACTTGGAATGTGAATTGGGACGAAATCGCCAATAGATAAGGCCATTTTACAATTTGGGCCCAAGTTAGAAGCAGAGCCTAAGGTGTAAATTATCGATAGTCCATATCTCGGAAACTATAAGAGATAATGCAATTTGGCAACCGGCAATGTAATTAGCATGCCGAATATTACTTGGAATGTGAATTGGAACGAAATCGCCAATAGATAAGACCATTTTACAATTTGGGCCCAAGTTAGAAGCAGAGCCTAAGGTGTAAATTATTGATAGTCCATATCTCGGAAACTATAAGAGATAATGCAATTTCGCAACCGGCAATGTAATTAGCATGCCGAATATTACTTGGAGTGTGAATTGGAACGAAATCGCCAATAGATAAGACCATTTTACAATTTGAGCCCAAGTTAGAAGCAGAGCCTAAGGTGTAAATTATCGATAGTCCATATCTCGGAAACTATAAGAGATAATGCAATTTGGCAACCGGCAATGTAATTAGCATGCCGAATATTACTTGGAATGTGAATTGGAACGAAATCGCCAATAGATAAGACCATTTTACAATTTGGGCCCAAGTTAGAAGCAGAGCCTAAGGTGTAAATTATTGATAGTCCATATCTCGGAAACTATAAGAGATAATGCAATTTCGCAACCGGCAATGTAATTAGCATGCCGAATATTACTTGGAGTGTGAATTGGAACGAAATCGCCAATAGGTAAGACCATTTTACAATTTGGGCCCAAGTTAGAAGCAGAGCCTAAGGTGTAATTTATCGATAGTCCATATCTCGGAAACTATAAGAGATAATGCAATTTGGCAACCGGCAATGTAATTAGCATGCCGAATATTACTTGGAATGTGAATTGGAACGAAATCGCCAATAGATAAGACCATTTTACAATTTGGGTCCAAGTTAGAAGAAGAGCCTATGGTGTAAATTATCGATAGTCCATATCTCGGAAACTATAAGAGATAATGCAATTTGGCAACCGGCAATGTAATTAGCATGCCGAATATTACTTGGAATGTGAATTGGAACGAAATCGCCAATAGATAAGACCATTTTACAATTTGGGCCCAAGTTAGAAGCAGAGCCTAAGGTGTAAATTATCGATAGTCCATATCTCGGAAACTATAAGAGATAATGCAATTTGGCAACCGGCAATGTAATTAGCATGCCGAATATTACTTGGAATGTGAATTGGAACGAAATCGCCAATAGATAATACCATTTTACAATTTGGGCCCAAGTTAGAAGCAGAGCCTAAGGTGTAAATTATTGATAGTCCATATCTCGGAAACTATAAGAGATAATGCAATTTCGCAACCGGCAATGTAATTAGCATGCCGAATATTACTTGGAGTGTGAATTGGAACGAAATCGCCAATAGGTAAGACCATTTTACAATTTGGGCCCAAGTTAGAAGCAGAGCCTAAGGTGTAAATTATCGATAGTCCATATCTCGGAAACTATAAGAGATAATGCAATTTGGCAACCGGCAATGTAATTAGCATGCCGAATATTACTTGGAATGTGAATTGGAACGAAATCGCCAATAGATAAGGCCATTTTACAATTTGGGCCCAAGTTAGAAGCAGAGCCTAAGGTGTAAATTATCGATAGTCCATATCTCGGAAACTATAAGAGATAATGCAATTTGGCAACCGGCAATGTAATTAGCATGCCGAATATTACTTGGAATGTGAATTGGAACGAAATCGCCAATAGATAAGACCATTTTACAATTTGGGCCCAAGTTAGAAGCAGAGCCTAAGGTGTAAATTATCGATAGTCCATATCTCGGAAACTATAAGAGATAATGCAATTTGGCAACCGGCAATGTAATTAGCATGCCGAATATTACTTGGAATGTGAATTGGAACGAAATCGCCAATAGATAAGACCATTTTACAATTTGGGCCCAAGTTAGAAGCAGAGCCTAAGGTGTAAATTATCGATAGTCCATATCTCGGAAACTATAAGAGATAATGCAATTTGGCAACCGGCAATGTAATTAGCATGCCGAATATTACTTGGAATGTGAATTGCAACGAAATCGCCAATAGATAAGACCATTTTACAATTTGGGCCCAAGTTAGAAGCAGAGCCTAAGGTGTAAATTATCGATAGTCCATATCTCGGAAACTATAAGAGATAATGCAATTTGGCAACCGGCAATGTAATTAGCATGCCGAATATTACTTGGAATGTGAATTGGAACAAAATCGCCAATAGATAAGACCATTTTACAATTTGGGCCC